>NW_024080832.1:2064170-2188103 GCF_003009895.1 Hyaena hyaena | reverse complement strand
TTTTTTTTTTTTTTTGAGAAGCCTGGCTAAAGGTTTGTCAATTTTGTTTATTCTTTCAAAAAACTAACTCTTGGTGTCATTGATCTGTTCAACTGTTTTTTTTTTTAGATTCTATATTGTTTATATCTGCCCTGATTTTTATTATTTCTCTTCTCCTACTGTGTTTGGGGTGCTCTTGTTGTTCTCCTTCTAGTTTCTGTAGGTGCACTGTTAGATTTTGTGCTTGCACTTGTTCTAATTTCTTGAAATAGGCCTGGAATTCAATGTACTTTCGTCTTAGGACTGCCTTTGCCACATCCCATAGAGTTTGGATTGTCGTATTTTCATTTTCTTTTGTTTCCATTTATTTTTTAATTTCTTCTCTAATTGCCTGGTAGGCCCATTCGTTCTTTAGTAGGGTGTTCTTTAACCTCCATGTTTTTGGAGGTTTTCCAGACTTCTTCCTGTGATTGATTTTGAGTTTCATAACATTGCGATCTGAAAGTGTGCATGGTATGATCTCAATTCTTTGATACTTATTGAGAACTGCTTTACGTCCCAGTATGGGATCTATCTTGGATAATGTGCCATGCGCACTTGAGAAGAAAGTGAATTCCATGGCTTCAGGATGTAGAGTTCTAAATATATGTGTCAAATCCATCTGGTCCAATGTGTCATTCAAGTCCATTGTTTCTTTAGTGATTTTCTGTCTGGTTGATCTATCCATTGCTGTAAGTGGAGTATTAAAGTCCCTGCTATTAACATATTCTTGTCCATAAGACTGTTTCTGTTTGTGATTAATTGTTTTACATATTTAGGTGCTACCATATTAGGTGCATAGACATTTATAATCTATCCTGATGGATTGACCCTGTAATTATTATATAATGCCCTTCTTCATCCCTTGTTACTGCCTTTAAAGTCCAGTTTATCTGATATAAGTATAGCTACTCCAGCTTTCTTTTGACTTCCAAGGCATGATAGATATTTCTCCATCCCCTTACTGTCAATCTAAAGGTGTCCTCAGGTCTAAAATGGGTTTCTTGTAGACAGCAAATAGATGAATTTTGTTTTTTTATCCATTCTGCTACCCTGTGTCTTTTGATTGGAGCATTCAGCCCATTTACATTCAGTGTTATTATTGAAAAATGTTGGTTTAGAGTCATCGTGTCCTTTGTGGGATTCATGCTTGTGGTGGTGTCTCTGGTATCTTCGTTCCTTGCAACACTTCCCTCAGAGAGTCCCCCTCAGGATTTCTTGTAGGGCTGGTTTACTGGTGACAAATGCTTTCAATTTTTGTGTATTTGGAAAGACTTTTATCTCTCCTTCTTTCTGAATGACAAGCTTGCTGGATAGAGGATTCTTGGCTGCATATTTTTTCTGTTCATCATCACATTGAAGATCTCCTGCCATTCCTTTCTGGCCTGCCAAGTTTCAGTAGATGAGTCAGTCACCACTCTGATAAGTTTCCCTTTGTATGTTAGGGCCCTTTTCTCCCTAGCTGATTTCAGAATTTCTCTTTGTCCTTATATTTTGCCAGTTTCACTATGATAAGTCATGCAGAAGATCGATTCAAGTTACGTCTGAGGGGAGTTCTCTGTACCTCTTGAATTTCAACATCTACTTCCCTCCCCAGGTTGGGGGAGTTCTCTGCTATAATTTGTTCCAGTACTCCTTCAGCACCTTTCCCTCTTTCTTCTTCTTTTGGAATTCCTATGATATGGATATTGCTCCATTTGATTGTATCACTCAGTTCTCGAACTCTCCTTTCATGTTCCTGGATGAGTTTATCTCTCTTTTTCTCGGCTTCCTCTTTTTCTATAATTATGTCTTCTAATTCACTTATTTTCCTCTCTGCCTCTTCAATCCGTGCATTTGATGTCTCCATTTTATTACGCATTTCATTTATAGCATTTTTTAATTCAACACAACTATTTTAAAGTTCCATAGTCTTTGTAGCAATAGTTTCTCTGATGTCTTCCATCCCTTTTTCAAGCCCAGTGATTAATTTTATGACTATTGCTCTAAATTCTTTTTCAGTTATGTTGCTTATATCTGTTTTGAGCAGTTCTTTAGCTGTCGTTTCTTCCTGGAATTTCTTTAGAGGAGAGTTCTTCTGTTTCATCATTTTGGCTAGCTTTCTGTCTCTTGTGAGTTTTAAAACTTGTTATGCACTCTGCACCTGTGACTACTGCTGTATTAAAGAAGACTCTTTGACTGTCCAGGGCCTATCTGTTCAGGAAGTGTTCTTTAGATAGTGTCTCTTGGTCTGTCTTGTTGAGACTTTGGTTATTTTATTTCCCTACTGGTAGTGGTATTTGGGACTCTCCCTCATGTGTATTTTGGCTTGTTTCTTGAGGTAGCCCTGGAAAAGAAAAAGGCAGACAAACACACAGGGAACAAAGGCACACTAATGCACAGACAAATCCAACAGACATGCAATCAGAAAGAGGAAAAAATAAGGAAAAAAAGGAAAAAGAGGAAGGAGGAAAAACAAATAATAAAATAAATATAAAAATAAAAAATAGAAAAGAAGAAAAGAAAAGAAAAGAAACCCCAAAAGGCAAAGGACTGCCTAAAAGCATAAAACCAGAATTCCCAGCTACAAATAAAGAGCAGGGTGTATGCCGTACTGATGGAAGAGCATATACGAAGAAAGAAATGACAGGGCAGGGAGGAAGTGAAATTGGACGATGACCAGACAAAGTTTAATTCAGAGAGAGAAAGAGGAGAATACAGTCGGAGGCAAGGAGAAAGAAACGTAGGTAATGTTACTCAGAGAAACTATATAGTCTGGTTACTTCAGAGAGACAGAGATAGAAAGGTAGAGGTAGAGGTGTAGAATATACATCTAGAGAATGGATGAAATGTGACCAGAGTGCCCAGTCCAGCAGAGGGGAGAGATCCAAATGAGACAAGGGAAAATATATCTGATGGAAAGAATTGATCTAGAGTTAATCATGGCAGTGCATCCATGTTGCTCTTGAGCCACTCTGGTAAAAAATAAATAAATAAATAAAATAAAGAAAGAAAAAAGAAAAAAAAAAGCAGCTCTCTAGCAGGGATGGGCTTGGTTTGGAGTAGGCAGGTCTTAGCCTCCACTGCGTCCTGCCAGTCGCTCCCTGAGTTCCTGCCTTTGTGGTTGTGGGGAGAAAAATAGCAGTGCCCTAGTCCCTTCTCGAACCAAGCGTTGCAACTCACTCTCTTGGGTCTGATCTCCCTGTGCCATGGGTGTAGACAAGGTGGGCCATGCTCTATGTCCCAAGCCATGCCTCGTTTCCAGATCTTAGTCTGCCCGCCCCATTGATACTGCCAGAAATAAAGCGGCAGGCTGAGTGCCTCCAGCAATTTCAAGCCTGTCGCCTCCCCACTGGGGATAGAGCTGAGCTAGAAGAGCAGCTTCAGGTGCACCACTTCCCCTCAGGGTTAAGCTGGTGAGCGGAGGAGCAGTTTCTCCTGGCCTCACCTGGGACCAGGGCATCCAGGTCAAGGTCAGCTGCACAGCTGGAAACCAGATCGCTCTGTGTTCAGAGCCAAGGTTTTTCTCTTCTCCAGGGACAAGGACAGTTCCTTGAGCAGTTTCAGCAACTCTTTCTTTTCCCCTGAACTCACTGAAGCTCCCCACAAAGGGGGCTCCCTCCATGTCTCCAGGTTCTGGTGCATTTTTATCTTCCCCAGTTCACACTCATGCTATAAGGCTGTTTTCTCAGCAGTCTCTGTCTCCTTTTCCTCCCAAACTCCTGGCTTCTGTAAGGGTTCCTATTGCTTCAGGCCTTCTCCGTTTGAAAGATGGGGGTGAGTGAAATGTACGGAGCTCCCTACTGCTCCCACATCTTGCCTCCTCCTGATACCACTCTTTAAACTCAGGTACATCTAACCATTTCAAATCGTGATTCTGTATCCTGCTTTGTCTTCCCCATCTGCCTACACAAGTGGGTCCCCACAGGGGTCCTGACCTAATAGGCCCACATGCACTTGCACAGTCCCATTCTTGGAACAGAGTTCCCAAAAGCAAAGCCTCAAAAAAAAGTATGTGTCTGGGTCGCCTGGGTGGCTTAGTCGGTTAAGCGTCCGACTTTCACTTAGGTCATGATCTCACGGTTCATGGGTTCGAGCCCCGCATCGGGCTCTGTGCTGTCAGCCGAGCCTGTTTCAGAGTCTGTGACTCCCTCTCTCTCTGACCCTCCCCTGCTCACGCTGTCTCTCTCTCTCCTAGAAATAAATAAATAAATAAATAAATAAACATTTAAAAAAACTAGTATGTGTAAACATATGTTTGCACGTATAGGAGGATTAGGAGGAACTTGACGGAGGAACAAGGGGGAGAAGAAGGGCGGAAATGGTGGGGGAAAGGGAGAGAGGCAAACCATGAGAGACTCCTGAATGCTGACAAAAACTGAGGACTGATGGATGTGGGGGGGAGGGGGGGATGGGCATGGAGGAGGGCACTTTGGGGATGAGCACTGAGTGTTATGTGGAAACTAATTTGACAATAAACTATTTGTAAAAAACAAAACAAAAAAAAAAACCTAGTATGTGTCTGAGAGCTGAGGCAAGAGTGCTTTTTACTATCTCATGCTGAGAACAGACTACTTACTCACATACCATTTTGGCATTTGCCCTCATATCATTCTTCCCTAATAGTCCCAAGCTGACTTAGCTTATTAATGACATTACTTTAATACATTGACATATCTACATTAAATACATTTACAGCATACTAAACAATGTGTTTCACTGTCACAAAATTTTAACACTACTTAGTGCTAGGCACTGTTCTATGCACCTAATAAATGATAATCCTCATAAAAATCATATAGGATCAAATACTATTGTCATTCTCATTTTAGAGATACAGTGACTAAGGTATAGAGGTGCTAGATAACACGTCTATGTTCACACAATCATTACATGGCAATGATGGCATTTAAACTCAGACATCAAAGCTTTAGAGTCTGTGCTCTAAACCACTATGGTGTGCTACTTTTGATAGAACCATAATGATAGATAGATAGCTGATGGATAGATGGATGGATGGAGGGATGAATGGCTGGCTGGCTGGCTGGCTGGCTGGCTGGATGGATGGATGGTTGGAAGGATGGATGGAGAGAGAGATTTACAGGAGGGAAGGAGTGAGGATAGAAGCAAAAGAGGGAAGGAGAGGAAATAAAAAGGTTAGTATTTTGGCCTCTCTGCCCTCTGTTAGCATGCCACACAAAAACAGTGCTACACATTTGTTATGTGTCACTAGACATTGGTCACTCTGCAGGCCTAGTATAGGTGTGGTGCTCACAGAGGGCAAAGTGAATGTGGAACGCAGTGATGATTACTGCTGCTATGTACAAAGTCAGGGACACATTCTAAAACTTCTCACTGCATGAGTTAAGGATTCATTGAAAAACATGGAAAACCTTCAAGGCCAAGGATCAACTGCATTAGGAAAAGCCACCATGCTCCCTCCCAAAGAGGCATCCACATTCCAGGGTTGGGACCTCACATCCTTATTGGTCCCCTGTTTATAGGGCACATGTGAGAAGATGGCCTTATCAGTGAGAATATTCAGATTGGTGCCAAGAAGACAGGATTTGAGCACAGGTATCTACAAGAGTTGTCTGGGAACATCTGCTGACAGCATCTGGGGAACCTTCAGCCAGTGAGAAATTGTAATTCCTCTGGCTGGGAGAGGGAAACCTCTGATACAACGGGAGTTAAATATTGGCCTCAGCTCAGCTCCACCAGCTGGCAAGAGGCTCCTTGGGCCAGCTACCTTCCTGTCCAAGCAAAGCAAGTAAGTACACGGGTAGCCTTCAGCCTCTCTTCTCTCTGCATGGTGGTGAGTCAGGGTAGAGACCTGTGTGGCTGCTCCATGCAAAATACCATGGTCAGGAAACAAATGAAGGGTGGCCTCAAACATAAATGCCTAATTTAAGAAAAATACATATCTGGACTGCAGAATTGAAGAAATTAATTCTCAGTCAAGTTGTAATTCACATGAATTATTGTAGCATATGCAAGAGTAGAAAAGGGCAGCAATTTTAATATGTTTCAAGAAACACCATGTAGTGATGTGTGCATGAATATGCATATATATGTAAATACATATGTTCATATATATTAATATTCAGAGAAGCTCTAAATGCTAATGAAACTATCTGAGAAGGAAAATAAAAAAGGAAAAAGACTCTAATGAATGTGGTCAAGCTAGAAGAAAAATAATTTATATCATTTAGATATTTCTGACAAAAAGAAAATCTTTCTAGATTTCTGGTGACTAAACTGCTTTAAGGAGAGGATGGAGCCTTTTGTACAATAATTAGAACTAAACGGCTCAAAATAGAAATGTTGGTATTCTACAAATGTTTTAATGTTTATTTATTTAGTTTAGAGAGAGAGAGAGCACAAGCAGGGGGTGCAGAGAAAGAGGGAGAGACACAGAATCCAAAGCATGCTCCAAGTTCTGAGCTGTCAGCACAGAGCCTGATGCAGGGCTTGAACTCACAAACCATGAGATCATAACCTGAGCTTAGGTCAGATGCTCAACCAACTAAGCCACCCAGACACTCTGGTAGTTTCCAGATTTGTGAAAGGAGCACCAAACTGAAAATTTAAAACAAAAAATGACCTTACACTTATTGACCATATGACTCTAGATAAGCTATTTAGACCAGTATGGCCTGCATTTTCCTACTTCACTCTTTCACTGAACAAATATTTATTGAGTGGCACTATACTAGGCACTGAAAATACATCAGTTGGGGAGGGCAGGGGCGGCGAGGGGATTCAGGCAGTATTCCTGCCCTCAGTGCAGCTCAGTTCTAGGGTAGGACTACATTATACTCAGCAAAATGCATGGATTGAGGTAGATAGATAATCTTTATTGTCTCTTCTAGTGAGAAGGAAAGCTGATAAAAGCAGGAAAAAAAGAGAGAGAGAGAGAACCAGCCAGATGTCTGCGGCCAGATACCCTCCTTGCATGCTTTTGGCTTCTATAATCTTGCTTGCTTCTGGATCAGCTGACTGCCTGTGTAGCACAACCAATAAATGCCCCCCACTTTTTTCCTTGAGCCCTGCAATCCCGCCCACCTGTGCAGCCCATAAAAAGTTTCCAAGTACTCGGAAGCTGATCAGACATAAAAATAGGCCACGGCCAGGGCTTGGAGCTCAGCCAACGGATAGACTCCACTGGGCTGGCACTGCTGCAGAATAAAGCCTTTTCTTATTCCCCAAGTGCATGTTGCTGGTCTCTTCCTGGCCCCTGAGTATTTGCTGTACATTTTTGGTGCACTGGCCAGGAAGCTGACAGCCATGCTGGCCCCTTGAGCCACTGCTGTTGGAGGCCAGTGGAGATGCTGCTCATCAGGGGCCCCTGCAACAGAAAGGAGGGTGTATTGGCAGTGACTTCACTGGATCTCGACCCTTGCCAGGTCAGCAATAGTTGGCCAACACTGTGCTCAAACCGACTTCAGAAAGGAATCAAAAAATTCTTCCAGGACAGGACATCAGATCAGGTAAATGTCCCCAGGGACCCAGGACCAAATTCAGGGCTGCCCTAGAGGCAGAAGGGGGTCACCTCCCTAGTGATATAGTCACCACATAGGATGGGGAAGTCCTGGATGGAAGTCTGCAATCTGTCTGAAGGTGTGTGAGTGCCTGGGCTCCACAGTTTCAGCTATGGAGCCTGAATGGGTCCTACCTTGTGGTTCCCTGATGAGCTCATACAGCTCATGGCAAAACCAGGTCCACAGAGGTCTGATCAGAGTCAGGAGTTTATACTGACCTGCCAATGTTAAGAGGCATCTAAACCAAGCAAGGGGAGCAGCCAGGTGGACAAAATGACCTCTTCCCTCATGTTTGTCCTGTGACATCTTACATTGGGAGGTAGCCATCTAGGAAACCAGGATGGGGGGAATTCCTCAAAATGAACTGTTAAAGCCAACTGTCTCTGGCAAGTCTACCTCAGAACTGGGACTTTGAAGAAGACTCCAAAGCAGCTGTTGAAACTTCCTATGTTTCAGGGAAATTTCCTATCATCTCCAGACTGACATGGACTGCCTAATTCCATTAGTGGAAAACAAAACAAAACAAAAGAAACCTGGAGTCTGCTCCTCTGTCTGAGCTGACAAGATTTAAAACTGGGAATTCCCTTTCTCTACCTTCTGCTAGCACTCTTCTGCTTTCCCTTCCCCTGCCTGCTGTTTCTGCACCCCCTGGAGTGTGGCCTGCATAATTGGCTCAATGTGTCAGGCACCATCAGTTCATCCTTCAACCACATATGTCAAGGAGCAAAGACCCCACTTCCGATTTCCCCACCAGTGTTCCAGGTAAAAATTAACCATGGGAAACAAACAGTCTTAAGTGGACCCTAGTAAAACGTATTCAGTGTTTAAACTAATTTAAGTCTGTTGGTTTGAGAAAGACAACGTTTATCAACAGTAAGTGTAAAAACAAACAAACAAACAAACTTTTATTCTACCTAGATTTGCTGAAGGTCAAATAAACTCATGTTATCTCTGTTCCAATTTGTTAGCAAAGGGATGACTTAAATATTGGGTAACTTTGTCTCATAGTTTTCATGGGTAATTGTTAAGATAGCTTTCAAAGTCTTTGTTAACCTAATATGTGAAAGTTTTGCTTGCATGATAAATTGGGATTGAATTCATTAGATATCTAATGAGATAAGAGGCAGAATCACTAATTACTAGATTTAGGTTTGTGTTTTTGACTTGTGCAGAGAAGCTAAGGATATTTGGCTCTGTTGGAAAGCCTGCTTTGGGCTTAATTGATTCATAAGTTTACCATCTAAGGAATTCTGATGTAACAGACAGTTCACAATTGGTTACTACTTAGTTTTCACTGTAGACTAAGGTTTCTAAGAGTTAAAATTCTGCTAAATGTAATTAAGACTGATGGAAATAAGGAAACAACTCTGTATGTAAAAAAGTAAGTATGTAAGAAAGATATAAGAAATGGAAATACATCTTTATTGTAAGTAAAATAAGTAATTTTGTCCTAAATGACACTGGTTATTTGGAGACAAATGGCTTGGGACAGAATCTAAATGCAAAGGAAAGTTGTAGAAGGTTCATGAAGGGAAATCTTTAAAAAGAAAGTTTATATATAGTCAGGATGGACTAAGGTTAAAATGAATGGATTTTAAAAGTACACTGGTTTAAGATTAAAATTCCTCCTCCTTTAGGATGAGCACTAGGTGTTATATGGAAACCAACTTGACAATAAACTGTTAAAAATTTTAAAAAAAATTCCTCCTCCTTTAATTCAAAGGCTGGGAAAATGATGGCAATACCCTTGGTGCCAGCCTCCAAATCCTCCACATTTATGTTGTTCCTGTTTAGCAGAGGAATGGATGTTTATGCCATATGAGGGATGGATGATATATGAAGGGCTTTTACTGAGATACATAGGAGCTTTGTTACCATTGGATGCTGAAAATGGATGTCCACATGGCAGGAATGTATTTATGAGAGCAGTAAGAAAAAGGCAGGGGAATAGACCTTGACTTTGGCCCTTTAACCACTCCCCTAAATGACCGATGATCAATATGTAAATTACTGTCGGGCCAAAATAAAATTAGTGCATCCTATGACAACCAGGAAAGCCTGGTTTCATTATAGTCCATACCCCCAAGGTCCTGTGGGCAGGAAATGAGTGGTAGAAGAAGTTGGGGAAGACCAGGTCAGCTCCTGGAAGTAGGGTCAAGCCTGGGTAAGAATGACTACTCCCAGCATCTTGTGAGACTGGGCTTTTGGCTACCAGTCACATAACCAGCCAAAATGCTGGGCCAGGAGATGAGATTTCTCTTGGCCAGCTATAGGAATGAGTTAAGGGACATCTTTATTCCTTTTTCCTATAGGTGGGTAATTCCCCAACCGAGGCCATTCCCTTGGAATGTATTATGACTCATTTTCTTGTGCACAAAGGCTTGGCCCCAATACAAATTGGAGGAGGAAACCTGGCCACAGGAAAGAAATATCAATTATAATACTATCCTACAACTGGACTTGTTTTGCAAATGGTAAGGGAAATGGGGAGAAGTCCTCTATGTTCACTGTTTTGGGGCCTTAAAAAATTGAGATATATGTAAATAATTTTAGGTGAATCCTGATTTAATAGTAACTCTTTCTGAAGTCCAGCAATCAGGAGGGGACACAATTAAGGGCCCCTTACCTGTATCCAAAGCAGATCTAGAGAAAGAGGAAGGGAAATCTTGCACCTCAACCTCCTCCTCCTCTTCAGGTCCTTAATCTATATAAAAAGTGCAATTCTGCTCCCTGCTGCCCACCTTATCCAGGCCCTCCCCATAATGTAAGAGGCATGTTTCCTGAAGCTAGAATGCCAGAAGGAGAAACCTTTTACACTACAAGGCTTAAGACAGATGAAAGAAGATCTAGGTAAATTTTCTGAATGGATAAGTATATAGAGACTTTTCAGAATATTTCATATGTTTTTGAGTTGAGCTGGAAAGACATAATGCTTTTGTTAAATCAGAATCTTAGTAAGATAGAAATTATAGGGTTCAGGCAGCAGCTAAGAGATATGGGGATGAGTAACTCATTAATTACCAAGCTCCCTACTGGAGCTTAGGCATTTCCACCTCAAGATCCTAATTGGGACTATGACCATTGCTTTGGGGAATGCTATCACTACCACTCCCAAGCTTGCATTTTAGAAAAAAAAAAAGAAAAAAAGAAATCTAAGATTAAGCCTTTAAATTATGCTAAATTAGCCACTATTTTACAAACACAGAATGAGAGCCCAATGGCCTTCCTGGAGAAGTTGAGGGAGGCTCTCATTAAATATATGACTATCTCCCCTAACACTCCTAAGGCTGAGATTATTTTAAAGGGCAAATTTGTCACTCAATCAGCCCTAAATATTCCAAGGAATATGCAAAAATTGGCTGTTGGCCCGGAAGGGACCCTGTAGGAGCTCTTACAAGCTGCCAACCAGGAATATTACAACCAAGATGAAGAGAAAAAAACAAAACAAACAGGAAAGGAGGCTTAAAAAAAATCTGAGGCCTTAGTCGTAGCCTTACGTACTATGTCAGACTAGACTTCCCGAGGTCCTGGGACCAAATGTCACCTATGTGGCCATTCAGGGCACTGGAAACAAGACTGCCCTCAGAAGAGACAACAGAAGTCAAAGCCTCGTGGTCCACGCCCCTTGTATGGAGACAATCACTGCAAGCCTGAAAGTCCTCAGGGACCCCTATCTATGAGGGCTCAGATAACCAGTGTCCTAGAAAGGGACTGATGGGCCTGGGGCTCTTCGTGATGGCTCTTGGGAATCAACTGTCTGCTGGAAACCCAGAGCCTGGGGACCTCTGGATATAGGAGAAAAAAAAAATCAGTTGATTTCCTTCTTGATCCTGGAGCCACCTTTTCTGTCCTCCTTTCCACTTCTACCCAACTATGCAAACCCAGCATAACAATCAGAGGCGTCTCCAGAAAACTCATGACTAAGCTTTTCTCTCAGCCCCTGGGATGTATATGGGGAAACCTAATTTTTTCTCATTCTTCCCTGATAATGCCAGAGAGCCTTAATCCCTGGCTAGGAAGGGACATTATAATTGAATTAGAGACTATAGTGTTACTAGCTCCAGAACAGATCAACAATTGCATAAGTTTTAAAAAAATTACTGGATATTATAGACTGTGGATACCGGGGTTCAGGAAAACAGCTCACCTGCTATATCCATTATTGAAGGAGACTCAATCCCACCTAATCTCCCAACGTAATGAACTGGGTCTGACTTATGGACACTGTCTCCAGCCCTTGAAATGGTTACAAACAGAGCAGGGGCAATAACTATTACCTAGCTCGCAGAGCAAGAAGATCATTAAAGTACTGCATCGGGCCTTTCATTTAGGGAGGGATGAAACTTATCAAATGGCGCAAAAGATGTTTACTTGGAAAAAAAATGTGTCAAGGACATTTCAACAAGCAGTAGCAGCCTGTAAAGTTTGTCTTAGAAACAATCCCCTCAACCACAAACTTACTCTCCCCGGCAACCAAGAAACTGGAGGCTATCCAGAGGAAGACTGACAATTAGATTTCACTCATGTGAAGGTCAAAAGGATTCCAACATTTGTTGGTATGGGTTGATTCTTTTACTAATTGGGTAGAGGCCTTCTCCTGCAAAACGGAAGAGGCACAAGAAGTAATAAAAGTTCTGCTTTATAAAATAATACTTGAGTTTTATAAAATAAAATTTTACTTATCTAAAAATTTACAAAGTAATAATGGTAAGTGACTGCCTTGGCTCTCTCTATGGTAGGATTCCTGGCTCTTGGAAAAGTTTTACACCTCAAAATAAAACAGTCTGCTGATACTCAGCAAAACTATACATAGCACCTCACAAGCATTAGATGCTTTAAAAAAAATAAAGTTAGGATCAAACTCTTGGAGAACAGAGCCACCATTGATTCCTTACTGCTCCTCTGTCACCTGGATTATGAGAGATTCCCTGACATATGTTGTTTCAATATAACTGATAATTCTCATGGAGTCTTAGACTACACCATCCCTTATCAGCTTGAAGAAACCAGAACAGTAATAGTCCCTGTTCCCTAGCAGCAGTTACAGGCCCTGTTCCAGAGGAGGAATGACTAGAGAAAGAGTGAACATTAGGCAGGAGAGATAAGGAACCTGCAGGGAGGCAGACTGCAGCTGCAAATGAGAAGCTAAAGAAGCAGATGGGGTTATCCCCTTATAAAATCTTTTATGGGTGCCCCCCCATTATCAAGGGCATGGGGGGAGGGTCTAAATAAGGTAGGCAATCTAACCCTAAGGCGACAAATGCAGGCCTTTGGCTCTACTCTAACCATCTTACACCACGGGGTTAGGGAACAAATCAACAAACGGAGGCAAAAATTAGCAGACTCGTGGAACTCTTGGAGCGACATATAAAATTGGGCATCCTGACTCCTCCCTTAGCTGGTCCTCCCCTAATGTTCTTCATAGCCCTCCTCTTTGGTCCTTGTACTCTTAATATGCTGACCAGATTTGTTTCCTCTCACCTAGAAGCTATAAAACTCCAGATGATGCACCAGTTGGGCCATTCTAGCTGTCGCTACTCTCCTTTAGATGGAGAAGAACCCTAGCTGTCACATTCCTCCCTTCGATGTCCCTGTCCAGCAGGAAAAAGCCAGAATAGCCTTCACCCCTCCTCCCATAGCAGGAAAGTGTTCCCTGGGCCCCACAAACTGATTTTCTCTAAGGCTGCTACAGCAGCTTGAGAATCAAGAGGGTGGAATGAGAAGGAAAGCTGACAAAAGCAGATTAAAAAAAAAAAAAAAAAAAAAAGCCAGCCAGATGTCCGAGGCCAGATACTCCCCTTGAATGCTTTGGCTTCTATAATCTTGCTTGCCTCTTGATCAGCCGACTACCTGTGTAGCACAACAAATAAATGCCACCCACTTTTTTCCTTGAGCCACTGCATTCCCACCCACCTGTTCAGCCCATAGAGTTTCCAGGTACTCAGAAGTGGACCAGGCATAAAAAAAACAAAAACAAAAAACAAAAAGCAAAAAAAAAAAAAACCTGCCTTTGGAGCTCAGCCTTTGGAGATGACTCTGCTGGGCCACATTGGTGCAGAATGAACAATCTCTTCTGATTCCCTGAGTGCATGTCGCTGGTCTCTTCCTGCACTCAGTATTTGCTGTAACACTAGGCCTAGGGAGTACTCATGGTGATTGGGAGACTGGCCTGGGCCCTGAAGTCACTGAGTAGCCAATTTGCCAAATGGCCTTGCTTTTTATTAACTCCTAAGGTTTAATTAACCAGATCTTGTTTTATATCTATAAGACCACTTTACAGTATATCACATTCGTCTGTGACCCAGCTCCTTATTGCTACAGCTGCAGACTTCTACAATAAAGGTGATTGCCCAAGAAGGGAGACTTGGGGGAAAGAAGACAAGCAGTGAGGGGACAAGCAAGGGAGCTTCCGTCACTGGGCTAGAAGTCTCTAGCCTCTCTTTTCCCTGCCCTGGATTTCCTTGTCCTCCATCGCTCCATTCAGAGCCCCGCAGATGACATTATGTGAGAAAGGAAGGAGACACAAAGGCTACACAGGGAAAGTCCCTTAGAAAATGCCAGATTTCCAGGGGCACCTGGGTGGCTCAGTCGGTTAAGCATCCAACTTCGGGTCAGGTCATGATCTCACAGTTTGTGGGTTTGAGCCTTGCAGCAGGCACTGTGCTGACAGCTAGCTCAGAGCCTAGAGCCTGTTTCAGATTCTGTATCTCCTTCTCTCTCTTACCCTCCCCTGTTCGTGCTGTCTCTCTCTCTCTCTCAGAAATAAATAAAACATTTTCTAAACATTTTAAAAAAGAAAAAAAGAAAATGCCATATTTCCAGGGGATTCCTTCCACACAGGAAGTTCAAAAATAAACTTAAATTTTGATCTCGATGGCCATCTGGTGGTCAAATGGCCACATCACATCTTCAGAGCACTGACTCCTATTGTTGCAAAATGAAACCGGATTCAAATTTAAGATTATAAATTTCTTTTAAGAAACAAAACAAAGGAACTGAGGAGAGAGAGACACACAGAGACAGAGAGACAGAGAGGAACCAAGAAACAGAATCATAACTGTAGAGAACAAACTAGTGGTTACCAGAGGGGAGGAGAATGGCGGATGGAGGAAATGGTGAAGGGAATTAGAGCACATTTACGAGGATGAGCACTGAGTAATGTATAGAATTGTTGGATCATTGTATTATACACCTGAAACTAACATAATACTGCATGCTAAGTATGCTGGAGTTAAGATTTTAAAATCAAATACAATGATAGTTTAAAAAAAAAGTATTGTTAAATTTCTTAACTTTTTCCAACTGGAATTTTAATGGTTAATCTAGAGTCGTGATGTGACAGTGTCCCTCATTTTGTCATAAAAACCCAATCTTCCTTCAGTTCATCCCTCACTGAGAATGCTATAGATAAGGAGATCTTGCTGCCCCAAAAGCCCACCCACAGAAGGCCTGTGACTACGTCTCCCATCTTATCTTCCCTGTCCCACAGCACACTCTGCAGCCCAACCCTATGAAGTCACCACAACTCACTAGAACCTGATGAAAACAAGAAGTCTTCCTGAGGGAACAAGGTGGCAGAAGTGCAGTTTCAGGCAAAATTCTGCCAGGAACAGGTCGTAGAAACTTATTCTCTTAGAGATCACATAAGCATAATCGATCAATAATGAATAGCAGAACATGTGGTTTTCTATGGACACCAGAGGGAGACAAGCAAACTCTTTCATTGACTATATTTCAAAAGTCATGCTCCAAATTAAGGGCAAAACACTTAACAGCTGAGGCAGGTAAGAGTAGTGTTCCTACAGGCTGCTTTTAGGCAAACAGGCTTGAACAATGGGATGCAGAATGGGCCTACAGCAACCACCTAGGGGAATACAAACAGGCCAGTCAGGTGACTCACCTCTAAATATTCATAAGCCCTAAATGACCAGTTGGGCTTCTTACAACTAGGCACAGTAACCAAAACAGGGAGAATTCCATACATCGCCATACCTCCTCATCTTCCCCTTAAAAACAGCCCTACCCAGGGGCGCCTGGGTGGCTTAGTCGGTTAAGCGTCCGACTTTCGCTTGGGTCATGATCTCGCGGTTCGTGGGTTCGAGCCCCGCGTCGGGCTCTGTGCTGACTGCCAGCTCAGAGCCTGGAGCCTGTTTCAGTCTGTGACTCCCTCTCTCTCTGACCCTCCCCTGCTCACACTGTCTCTCTCTCTCTCCTAGAAATAAATAAAACATTAAAAAAAAATTAAAAAAAAAAAACAGCCCTACCCACTGCGTCATCGAGGGCAGCTCTCCTCTGTAGTCCCGCCCACCACTCTCCTGCGGTGTATTCCACACCCACTGCCTCTTGGCAGACTCCTCTCCTCTGCGTCCTGCCCATTGCTCTCTTGCGATGATATGTAGTCAATAAATTACCATCTGCTTTGTTCTGCCCCAGGTGAATTCTTTCACCTACCATGCCTTTGGCTTCCACATTTGGAGAGCCCCTCTTCAATGGAGAGCCACCCCATTTAGACACCACCAAGTAATCCATGCTGCTGCTTACCACCCAAATAGAACATAAAGGACACAGGAGACTTATATAACCAAACTGATGTAATTGGGACCCAGGCTCCAGGAGTGCCAAACAGAGCTGCTGACAAAATCCAAAGACAGAGAGAGGAGTTGGTGGTGAAACAAGAAAAGAATTTAGTTCAATGAGGCCAACACAGGAAGACAGCACACTAGCATCTCAAAGACAGTCTCCAAAGTGGAGACAATACTTCCAGGTTTATATGAAGTTTATAAAGTCATATAAATCTTCTCTGCCTGATATCAATATTGATTATATAGTGAGAGTAATGAAAACTGTGTGATACTGCCAGGGGTACACACACATAGATCAATACAACAGAATAAAGAACCCAGAAACAGACCCATGCAACATGCTTAATTGATTTTTGAACAAAGGTGCAAAAGCAATTCAATAAAGGAAAGTAGCCTTTTATACAAATGGTGCTAGAGCAGCTAGACAATGACAGGCAAAAAAAAGTATCACATGTTAAATAAAAATGAACTTGCAGTGGCTGGGTGGCTCAGTCTGCTGAGCATTGAACATTGACTCAGGTCATGATCTTGCAGTTCATGAGTTTGAGCCCTGTGTTGGGCTTTGTGCTGACAGCTCAGAGCCTGGAGCCTGCTTCAGATTCGTGTCTCCCTCTCTCTCTCCTCCTCCCTCACTCGTGCTCTGTCTATGTCTATCTCTCAAAATAAACGAAACATTTTAAAAATTTTTATATGAACTTAAAGTGGATCGCAGACTAATTTGTAAAATTTAAAACCATAAAGATTTTAGGGAAAAGTCTTCAGGGTCTAGGGCTAAGCAAAAAGTTATACCAGACACCAGAAGCATGAGTCATAAAAGGAAAAATTATAAATTGGATTTCATCAAAATTATACCCTTTTTCTCTGCAAAAGACCCTCTTAAAATAATGAAAATACAAGACACAAACTGGGAGAAAATATTTGCAAATCACATTACTGATGAAGGACTAGATATATGTATATTTAGATATATGTAAAGAATTCTCAAAATTCAATGGTAAAAAAAACAAACAATACAATCATAAGGTAGTCAAAAGACGTAACATGACATTTCACCAAAGAGGAGATACAGATGCCAAATAAAGGTATGGAAAGATATGCAACATCATCAGCCATCAGAGAAATGCAAATTAAAACCACAGTGAGATATCACTACACATCTATCAGAAGGACTAAAATAAAAAATAAGGACAGGGGCACCTGGGTGGCTCAGCTGGTTAAGCATCTGACTTTGGCTCAGGTCATGATCTCACAGTTAGTGACTTGGAACCCTGTGTCGGGCTCTGTTGACAGCTCAGAGCCTGGACCCTGCTTCAGACTCTGTGTCTCCCTCTCTCTCTCTCTGTCCCTCACCCTCTCTCTCAAAAATAAACATTAAAAATTTTAAGAAAAATAAACAAATAAATAAATAATAAAAATAGGGGCGCCTGGGTGGCTCAGTCAGTTAAGCTTCCGACTTCAGCTCAGGTCATGATAACATGGTTTGTGGGTTTGAACCCCACAATGGGCTCTGCGCTGATGGCTAGCTGGTAGCCTGGAGCCTGTTTCAGATTCTGTATCTCCCTCTCTCTCTGATCCTCCCCTGCTCATGCTGTCTCTATCTCTCTCTCAAAAATAAATAAAATAGAAAAACAAAACAAAACAAAACAAAACAAAAAAACTGTGCAACCCAGCCGTTACACTCCTGAGCATGTATCCCAGAGAAATAAAGATCTGTGTTCACACAAAAACCTATACATGAATGTTTATAGCAGCTTTATTCACAATAGTCAAAAACTGGAAACAAACTTTGGCACATGCATAGCAAGTAATACTACCCAGCAATAAAAACAAACTAACTAAAGATACACGAAACAACCTGGATGAACCTACAGGGAATTATGTTGGGGAAAAAAAATCCAATCCCAAAAAACTATATAGGGCATGATTCTATGTATATAACATTTTTGGAATGACAAAATTATAGAAATGAAATGGATTGACGGGTCCAAGAGTTAAAGAAGGAGTGAAAAGGGAAGCAGGTGTGGCTGTTAAAAGGCAAAATGAGGGACATTGTGGTGATGGAAATGGACTGTTCCTGCACTAAATCAAGGTCACTGTTCAGACTGTGACAATTTACTATCATTTACAAGAAGTTATCTTTAGGGGAAATTGGATAAAGGATACATTGAGATCTCTCTATTATTTCTTATAAGTACATCTTATACAATTATAGCAAAATGAAATTTAATTGTCAAAAACATATTAACATTTCAAAAAACTAGGTGATAAGGTACATCCATGCACCTCTAAATACAAGTTGGTGGGGCACAATACACTAATAGTCACAAGATCTTCCTGTAATAAATGTCTGTGGCAGAGAATGTTGGGGGGAAGCACCCAAGCACT
Organism: Hyaena hyaena; assembly: GCF_003009895.1. Taxonomy (NCBI): domain Eukaryota; kingdom Metazoa; phylum Chordata; class Mammalia; order Carnivora; family Hyaenidae; genus Hyaena; species Hyaena hyaena. The sequence goes on along the minus strand of NW_024080832.1, from coordinate 2,169,598 downwards.
TGACATGGCTGAGAATATGAAAACCCCAAACAGTCAACAGATATTCATTGAAAACTACAGCACAGCAGTACAAGGGCAGCAGATGAAACTAGGCGGGGCCTGCCCAGTCCCACAGCAGCAGTTGAACAAAGTTCCCAGGTAAGGTTAGAGGAGGATGGAGCATTCTCACCCCTAAGAATTGTCTAAACTGACCATCAAGGAAGTTTTCCAAGGCAGGGCCTTACGCTGAGGAAAACACTGCAAGTAGTGGAATCAAAATTGAGCCAGGCAGAAATAAAGAAGAAAAAGAAGCTCAACATGAGGGATGAAAACAGAGTCTGGAACTTTCCCCAGCAAGCTGCCATATGTCTTAGCATTATGCAAAAACAACAGAAGAAAGAGCTCTGTGGAGTGGGTAAACATCCTGAAGTATGCTCCCTCCTAAAACTCAAGGAGATTAATTCCATATAAAAAGAACCACAGAAAAGGACTGACGGTGTACCTTTTACAAAGTTAGTATAAATGTGAAGAGAATAAAATCCTTACAGACAATCAAAGCACATCAGAAAAATCATGCTACCAAAAATTCTAAGCTACAATCTATTTCAAAACAAACTAAACATCATTAAGAAAGTATTAAAAGATATGAAATAACAACATAAATCATACTTAGAAAATTTCAACATAGAAAAATATTATAAGCTGTACTAAATATTGCTTCAATAGCAATCATACAACATATAAGTGTAACAAAATAACATACATATACCTTAAATTTATAAAATATAACATGGCAAATTTATCAAATAAGAAAATAATAATAATTTTTTAAAATTTTAGAAATATTGGGGAGCCTGGGTGTCTCAATCAGTTAAGCATCCAACTTCTGCTCAGGTCACAATCTCGAGGTTTGTGAGTTCGAGCTCTGCATTGGGCTCTGTGCTGACAGCTCAGAGCCTGGAGCCTGCTTCAGATTCTGTGTCTCCCTCTCTCTCTCTGCCCCTCCCCTGCTCCTGCTCTGTCTCTCCTAAAAATAAATAAGCATTAAATTTTTTTTTAATTTTAGAAATATGGTTACAGTACTCAAGAGATAACATGAAATAAAATCCACTTCAGAAATGAAGACTAATCTAGAAAGAAAAGAAAAACAAATAGACACAATAATGAAAGCGTCAACAGAAAGAAGTTAAAAAGAAAATTTTTAAAAGAAAAGAGAAATGAGAGAGAATTCAAAAGAAAATGACAAATACTGAAGATACGGAAAAAGGAAAAAATCTAATATGTAAATGATGGAATTTCTTAAAAAGGAAAACAAAAGAAAATACTAAAATATATAACTCAATAAAACATTCCAAAGATTAAAAAAAAAAGTTGAACCATATATTGAAAGACTATATGGCTTATTTGAGAAACTTATCCAGATGACCAAAAACCAAGATATATCCTAATAAAATTTTTGGACATTAAAGAAAAAGAAAATGCTACTTAGGCATCTCAGCAAAAACAATAACTGACTTAATAATTAGATTATCATCAGACTTTTGGTAGCAATGTTATGTGAAAATGAAGTAACATTATTAAGGTATCCAAGAGCAGAAAATAAAACAAAGGTTTTTATAACCAACAAAACTGAATGGAAGTCTATTAAATATAAAGACTTCCCTGAGCTCTTCTTAGGGAAAGAGCTTCAAACAATCACAATGATTATATCAGTAGTCCACCATTTTTGGTATCATGGCCCCTTTGCATTCTTAAGAATTACTGAGAACTCCAAAGAGCTTTAGTTTATATAGGTTATGTCAAGCGATATTAATCACTTTAGAAATTAAAACTGAAAAACTTTTAATATTTCTTTGTTGAAAGAACAGTGATAAACCCATTATATATTAATATAAATAACATTTATAAAAAGTAGCTATATTTTCTAGCACAAAAATATGGTGAGAGAAAATGAATTATTTTACATTAAAGGAATCTTTTTAATATCTCACTCAGGAATGATTCACTTGGTCATGTACTCTTCTACATTCAATCTGTAATATGTTATTTTAGTTAAAATGCATGAAGAAAATGTGGCCTCACTCAGATATGTAGTGGGAAAGAGGGGGAGAATTTTAATAACCTTTCAGCTATTGTGTATTCTTCTTTGATAAGATATTACAACTCAACAAATGGTAAATCTTTACAAATCAGTTGTAATGTGGAATCTGAAATCTTATCAGTGGTCTTTTCATGTTATGTTATGTTAAAATTCATTGGTCTACCTTGCACTTTGAGTGGACCTTCTATTAATGATAATTTTGCAGTATTACACATTGATCATTTGGAACGGGGTTCACATGGTTATGTGGATCTCCAAAATTTTGACACAGTTCACTAAACAATATGAAAAATCATATTTGGTAATATCACCATCAATCTCATCCAAAAATCTTTATTTTTTTTAATGTTTTTTATTTATTTCTAGGAGAGAGAGCAAGACAGCGTGAGCATGGGAGGGTCAAAGAGAGAGGGAGTCACAGACTGAAACAGGCTCCAGGCTCCGAGCTGGCAGTCAGTACAGAGCCCGACGCGGGGCTCGAACCCACAAACCGTGAGATCATGACCTAAGCGAAAGTCGGACGCTTAACCGACTAAGCCACCCAGGCGCCCCCAAAAATCTTTATTATGGGGAAGCTCTGGCAAACACAAGTTTTCCAAAATTTTTATTTCCTCTGGAAAATCAAATTTTCACTGTCAATATCCTTTTATTTGAAATGGAATTTCTCTTTTATTTATTTTTGAAAAAATGTCTACCAAATACCTAAGGCCAAATAACCATAATGTGTCTGTCAGTCATTTTTTCAAGAAAAATGACAGACCATTAGAAAAAGAAGAGGTGGCTAGTTTCACCTACAACTCAAGCAATTACACAGTGCTTTTCCATAAAGTAAATGCCTTCCCATGACTTTGCAGGAGAAATGCTAGTTTGTCACACTATATATTAAAAAGGTGCCTACTTGATATTCAAGAGTTGGTAAAAACTAATGATTAATTATTGCTTCATCAAGGCTATCTTTAAGTGAAACTGGCATTTTTGAGAATTTTTCACTGCAAGTGCATGGCAATCAAGAATATCATGACTACTTAGGCAGAGAAGGACAAATACCATATGTTTGCATGTATAGGAAGATTAGAAGAAACTTAACAGAGGACCATGGGGGAGAAGAAGGGGGGAAATAGTGCGAGAGAGGGAGAGAGGCAAGCCATGAGAGACTCTTGAATGCTGAGAACAAACTGAGGACTGATGGGGGTGGGGGAAGGGGGGGATGGGCATGGAGGAGGGCACTGTGGGGATGAGCACTGGGTGTTATATGAAAACCAACTTGACAATAAACTATTTGGAAAAAAAAAAGAATATCATGACTACTTATATACAGGGTTTTTTTTTTAGATGTTAACTGAATTTATTGTGATCACTTTCTAATACATACAAATATTCAATCATTACATTGTACACCTGCAACACTGCAACGTGATGTCAGTTACACATTAACAACATCAGCAACAACAGTGGTGATGATGATGAGGGACAGTTCATTCACAACACTGGCGCAGGTCTTAGTCACAAGTATCACGGGCCCAGATGTGAATTGCAGGCATTCTCTAAAGCACCAAAAGTTTTACCCACTGTAGGTTTTGCATCATCGATACAAATACAGTGAAAACAGTTAATAAGGTCTTATTATTATTATTATAAAAATAGTTTTGACCTTTCAGACTTCCCAAAAGGGTCTCAAGGACCTCCAGGAGTCCTTCGACCACAACAGGAGTACCACTGCGCTTGAAGGACACTGACATAAGGAATAGTAGTCATCATGAAACATGTTATCACTCACAGAACTGAGACTAAAAAGGGAGTGGGTATCCTCTGTAATGGCATATGATCCATAATATAAAAATATAGGACAACTATAAAAAGAAAAGATGAGGAGGAGAACAGAGGCAAAAGGTATATTAACTGTTTTCAGTGATAATGTTGGTGGTTGTAGTATATCATTATCCTCAGACTGCTGTGTGTGTTCATTCAGGAAAAGCAAATGAGTACAGGTGGATAATCTAATTGTATGTCTCCTCGAGTGTTTGAAAACCAGAACTCTTGATGTGGAAGAAAGGAGACACAACTGTAATATAGAAGAGATTAATTTTTTATTTGTCTATACATAAACTCTGTGCTTCTATAAATATGAACATTGCATATAAAAATTTATATTTCCACCAAAAAGTCTTGATATAATGATGAATTCCTAACTCCAGATTATGGTCTTAGTGACATTTCCCACTAAAATAAGCCGGGGCTTTCTAAAACAATAGCTGATTGCAAGTCTGAGCAGGAAACATACAGAATAAACCTGGAACATCTTTGCATACAGATAACAAAGAAATGATCAAAAGACTTATGTCAAAAGGACTCAAGAGCAACTTGAAGACTTTTCCATGCACCTAAGATATGATTGAACTCATGGCTAAAAACTGCCATGAGTTAAAATCCCTCAAATACATTTAAATCCTTAAATTTATAATGATACAAAAAATAAAGGTAAAAAGTAAAACCTAATTGCCCATCTTTGGAAAATAGTAGAAAACAAATTCATTAACCTGAAAATTAATGAAGTGAAAGAGATAAAACACTGATCCTTTCTTTCCACTGTATCACTGGGCAACCCACCAGTAAATGAAGAGAAGTGTCTCTTTACAGAAGCAATAAAGCATATAAATGAAGAAGGAATGATAGAATTAGGTCATCCCCATTCTACAATCTATAACTCCCAGTGAATTTAAGGGCCTCAGCAATGAGCACCAAAGGTGACTCCATCATTAAAAGAGACAAAATGGACAGTTTGTGCCTCATGGTAAAAAAAAACACACCTCCACCTACAGACTCACCAAGAAATTAAACCTGTCTATCCAGCCTCTGCATCCATTTGCCAACTTGCAGGAAACACAGAGCACAGCAGGGCATGCCAAACGGCACCATGTGCATGCAATCAGTAAAATCTAGACTATGGAAAACTCTGTAGGTCAAATGGCTCAGGCTTTTCAACATATTAATCATAAGGGGGGCAAGGAGGATGGAGAGAAATAGTAAAGTATGAGACATAAAAGACAACTAAGTTGGGGCACATGGGTGGCTCAGTCAGTTGAGTGTCCAACTTCAGCTCAGGTCCCAATTCATGAGTTCGAGCCCCATGTTGGACTCTGTGTTGACAGCTCAGAGCCCGGAGACTGCTTTGGATTCTGTGTCTACTTCTCTCTCAATCTCTCTCTCTCTCTCTCTGTCCCCCCACCTCCTTCCCCTGCTTGTGCTCTCTCTCTCTCAAAAATAAATAAATAAACATTTTAAAAAATATTTAAACAGTGATTACTCTAACAGAATGCAATTACTTTTTTCTAAAGTTTATTTATTTTGAGAGAGAAAGAGGGAGAGAGAGAGAGAGAGCGCGTGCACAAGCGGGGGAGGGGCAGAGAGAGGGAGAGAGCAGGCTCTGCACTGTCAGCACAGAGCCCAAGGTAGGGCCCAGTCTCAGGAACGATGAGATCATGACCCAAGCCAAGAGTGGGACGCTTAACCAACTGAGCCCCCCAGGCCTCCCAGAATATAATTATTTTTGAGAGGAGGGAGAAGAGGTTGCTTGGCATAAAGTACATGGAAACTCCTGCCCTTCCTGGTAAAGTTCTATTTCTTGACCTGAGTGGTGATGACAGGAGTTTTGCCTTAAATAATTAATTCTACATTTTGTGTGGTTATCTGTATCTCAGTTTTATTTTACAATATAAAGTTCATAAAACAGTGAAAAGGAAATTGTGCCTCTAGCATTTGTCTTCTGGAAACAGTGGAGAGCGCAGTTGGAAAGAGGAAGACATGCAGATAACTCACAAAGTTAGGGCTGGACCATAGGAGGTACATAGGTTAGGGCTGGTGGGAGTCAGCTTTGGGGGGAATTTCTGCATTTCTGCACACTGTCCTTGGAAATGGGGACTAATGGAACATGCAAGGAGGAGGAAGAAGGACAGAAGCATGAGAGATGATCTCAGAACACAGAACTCTAGAATCAGGTCAGGTCTCCTCCAAGGACTCATTAGAAGTAACTCCAGAACACAGACCTCATGAGAGTGTTTCACTCAATCATTCGGACTCAAGTCATTCAGTGCTATTTCAGTCTCCAGGGCAAGAAGCTCCGATTGGGACCTTAGCACGGCTCTGGTGAGGGAACTGCTCTTGAGACCTGCAGGAGCAGTGACCCAAGTTGCAGGAGGGACTCCACCCTCCCATTTCAGAAACTCAGCACCCAGACCACCCAGCCAGAGCCACCCTCACACCCTACCCTCAAGACCTCTCCCTCTGGCCAAAGCACTGGGACAACAATTGGCCACCCAAAGAAAAGGAAGAAGACATTACCTCATCAGCAGACAACTGAGTCTTCACATATCCTGGAATGAGAGGAAAGAAATAGAATGCCCCCAGTTAGGACCAAATGTTGTGATGATCCTGAAGGGTAGGGGATGAATTGAACTATCAGAACTCCAGTTCTGCTGACCCTCTGAGATGTTTCTGGCTTCAGAAAGGACTATCCTGTTGATCGCTGAGAAGCACAATCACCTTTCCCTGCCTCGTATCTTTGAAGTTAAGGGAAGTGGGAGAGGCTATGGGGCAGGTGGCAGGGGACTCCAAAGAAGCTCATTACCTTTATGAGCCCTGAGGCAGATGACAGTCCCCACCAAAAGGAAGATCAGCCCAAGCAGGAAAGCTGCAATTCCACTTAGCATCTTTCTCCAAGAATATGCAGACTGAGCTCCTATGGGAAACAGGTCTTAAAATTAGTAAAAAGCTCCCAATGTTTGGTGGGAGCCTTCCTGAAATCCCAGAGCCCATACTGGACACCAAATCAAATGCTATCTAGAGAAGAAATACATTTAGAAATGGTTCTTTGAAGCCAAGGTTTGCACCCATGAAGTTTCTGCTTCTGAATCTTGCAGCCTGTAAGAATGCCCCCTAAAATACTAAGACAAAGTATTAGAGGATACTAGATCCCAAAGTTGGAAATAAGTGATGAGGTGATTAGATCTCTTTATTTCTTGGCAAATAATAGATATCTGTCATGTTTTCTCCCACCGTAACCCAAGGACCTCAAATTCCATGACTCCTCAGATCAGGGGAAAGAAGAATGAGTATTGGGATCAATATGAATGCAGAGGTAACACAGGCTGTGGGCTGAGTCAACATCACCCTGTGTCTGGCCCAGAGAGCACAAGAAGCTGATTCTCACTCCACTCCACAGAAATAGGGCTCAGCAGGCTGGGATGATTAACAAGGCAGGTGTAGACATCTCCAAGTTCAGGAGTCATTTCCAGCATCACCATTGTCTGAAAGGTCCAGTCTCCATTACTGATAAGGCCAGTGGACATCACCCCCACTCTCTCCTGCTGCCCATTCCGGAACCATCTGATCTTGATGTCCCCTGGATAGAAACCTGTCACAGAGCAAAGCAGCATATTGTGGTGCTGCAGGGATGGGGTCTTCTCTGGATACACCGTCACCTCTGGTTGCACTGGGAAGGGAGAGAAAAATGAGACATTATGAAGGAAAACCACTATGCCAGGACAGAGGTTCCTTGAAAGACAATCTCTGCCCCTAATCTTCTCACATCACCCAAGTGAAAAATGGAAATGTGGGGAAATCTCTGCCCCCAAGACTCAGAAACTGGGTATGTCAATGCCCCAAGGATGAGTTGCCTTGTCAGATACTCCCACAATTACCCCCTCTATTTGAGAGCCCACTAGTCTTTAAAGTCTCTGAGAATTTGCGGGGGTCTGGGACCAAGACCATAGTGACCTGGCCTGTGAGAATAATGAATGAATCACAACTGGGGCCAGAACGTATACAGACTCCCCTTCTTACAAGTCATTTATCCTGAAGTAGGAAATTGCCCATCATAAGGAAGTAGTGCCCATGATCATGTTCACATGTAGGAGATTCCTGAACCCCACCAGACCTCACCTTTCATCTCACCTTTTCTCCCCACTGTGAAAGGTGCACCCAGCTTGTAGTTATGCCTGCAGAGTGTATCCACAGAAGCTCTAATCCTCTCTAATATATCTGGCCGATTGTTCCACAGCTCAGCATCAGGCTTCCCCAGCTCTGTCAATGCCACAAACATTCCCACATCACTGTCGAAATGTGCATACTCTTCCAAGTTAAAAATGAATCTCACCACAAACTGCACCTTCTCTGTCCCATTGGTGAAGTAACAGTCAGCCTTTGCCTGAATCACAAAATCTTCTGGAAAATTAAAAAAAAAAAAAAAGACTATAAACCTACCCTCCCTTTTAGGAACCCATTCGTGGTAAATTATGCCAGACCATATGTATTTGACAGGAGGCTACTTCAAAGTAGCCTCTTCTCCCCTAGGTCCCACCCTGGTTCTTTTTAGCAAAGACACATCCATCATGGAAAGCAGCCTGAGACCCATCCTACAGGGCCAGCCACACAGAAGATGTATAATCCAAAAAAGGCAAGCCAAAAGGAGAGTCCCAAGAGACATAAACATTCATTCCATAAATATTTGTTGACCATTTGTGTTTTGCTGTCACTGTGCTTGGTTTCTCCAAGCCAAGCTTTCAGAAGCCCAAGACTTTAACTCCCTTTGTTATCAAGTCAAAAAGATCCATCCCCATATGGAGTAATTCAACAGTACTCTTGCCCATAACAGGTTCATTCTATACATTCATTCTGGAGCAGAGTGAAGGAGTGATGGAGGTGGGGAAAGAAATGCAGACTCCATACACGTTTGATGTGAAACTAACTCCCCTTCCACTTTTCACTCACTATGGGTTTTCTCCAAGAATTTCCGTTTGGACCTTTCCCCTTGCACTTTTACTTAGACTTCACCTCTCTGTTGGCTCTAATAAGGTAATGATTTCATTACCTTTGTTAGTGTTAAGTAAAATAATACTAATCCATGGCTCGAAGATTAATACTGCCATCAGCATCATTGGCACTATACCTACCATACCAGTAATTACAACAACATGGTGACAGAAAATATATAGTTAGCTTAAACCCTCTTTGGCAATTTTTACATGAAGTACTGCCATTAAAGGTGTAATAAAAAATCTAATTCCATGGTCCATTATGATTTTCTACTTTCAGAGCACCTTACTAATATTGATAGTGATTAGCTTGAGCTACATATTATTTGATATAATGTCTACTCTGCTCTTCTTTAATGTAATTTAACATTCAAAAATTATGTAATCTGTCCTCATAGGTAAGAAAAAGTATAATTCTTATTTGCTGAACACACAGTGTGCTATGGTCTGAGTGTTTATGCCCCTCCCACCAAATTCTTCTGTTGATATCCTAACTCCCAACGGTGATATTATTAGTAGGATGTGCCTTTGAGGGGTGTTTGGGTCATGAGGGTGGAGCCCTCTCTCATGAATGGGATTAACCTTATAATGGGGGCTCCAGAGAGATCACAAGCCCCTTCCACCACATGAGAACACAAGAAGAAGGTGCCAGCTATGAACTAGAAAGAGAGTTTTCATCAGAACACACCCATACTGAGGTGTCTGGGTGGCTCAGTCGGTGAAGTGTCTGACTTTGTCACGTGATCTCATGGTTTGTGAGTTCAAACCCTCAGTCGGGCTCTGTGCTGGCAGCTCAGAGCCTGGAGCCTGTTTTGGATTCTGTGTCTCCCTCTCTCTTCCCCTCTCCTGTTCACCTCTCTGTCTCTCTCTCAAAAATAAGTAAACATTAAAAAATTAAAAACCAATCAATCAATCAATAAGAACACAGCCATACTGACACCTTGATCTTAGACTCTCTGGCCTCCAGAACTGTGAGAAATAAATTTCTGTTGTTTATAAGTCACCCAGGCTGTGGTATTTTGCTACAGTCATCAGAATGGACTAAGATACAATGATAAGACACAATGGACTAAGACACTTCATAGATTTGAAGATCTGAAAAATCTTGAACAACAAACTGGTAAATGGTCCTGGGTTATGTTTCAGTCGATTTGAGTTCTAGTTCTGTATCTGGTAGTTTTACATAGAACCACTTACACTCCCTGACCTGTTTTCCGCTGATAACAACACTGAAGTAGATCTCAAAAGCATAGTGTTAACAAAGAAAAGAAACAGAATGTGATTCAACACACAATGACATTTATTAAGATTTTAAAATATACATGAAAAAAATGCTAAATATTCTTAAAGGCCATCTCATAGTTAAAGACACATTAGAATGATTCTCTAAGGAAAGGTGGGTGTGGAAATGGAGACGAGGGACGAGGAGGGACTCCTTGCACCGACAAATGATAACAAAGTGCTGTGAATTCATTGGGTAAGATTAATGTGATTCTGTGCACCTGAGAACAATAGTTATAAGAGGAAATTCAAATGGGTTAATAATGCAGGTTGGCCAAAAAAGTCCTCCCTGAAGAAATGGGATGAGTTAAGGCTTCAAAGATAATAGTTACTGATCTGAATTGTAAATTTGCTCTCATTTCTCAACTCCTCCTCTGCAAGCTACTGAGCTGAGCGCTGAGCATAAGGATGACAGCATCCTTCCTGGGTCAGCCATACTCATCTCTTAGTAGCTAAAGTCAGCTCTAACCTCCAATGCTCTTCCTTCTTATGGTTTAAATCAGAAAAAAAATTATTTTTTAGTCAGATTTGTGTCAGATTTAAGATCTGCACTGATTTTTTTTTTCATCTGTGTTGCTTAATGGACATCATAAACTCAGAGAAGTTTCTATTCTCAAAGAACAAAGATCTTCCACCTACCCCACCCTCCCAAGTCTGTTCCTCTTTTATATCTAATGAAACTTTGACATTCAAACAAGTTCTGTTTTTAGTACATTACATCCTGTTTTCTGCTGATAACTATGTTTTCAAGGTGTAATATTGCCTCATGTTTGTACAGCCTATCTTCTCAGCTAGAAAAATAAAAGCAATAAATACATGTACTTAGTAGCCTGAGGATAGCCTGAGGAGGATAATGAATTCAACTTCTCTTATTTCTCAAAACTGCTTAATAAATGCCAAAAGAAGAAAGCTTTGTTTCCAATTTCATTTGTCCATGTGTATCCCAATTGGATAAATATAAAAACAGTCACAATCATCAGAGCAAACTCCTGCCTCAACAAATGGCAGCTATTCTCAGACTGCCTCCAGTTTATATAGTTCTTGAGATGGACATTGATACAATAAGAGTCCTAAGCAAGAAAAAATGTTTCCCTTCTTCCTGTTACCCTACTCCTTGAATCTGCAACCCTGGCACAGGAAGTTCCTTTTCCCAGAAGTCCACTGTGTGTTGTAAAGAGAGGAGGCTTATTTTTCTTCCAAAGGGAAGAATATTTTGAAGCCAGAAGCCAGTTCCAGTCTGGTCTGCAGCCTGTACCCACAGGGAAGGGCATTCCTCCCTCATGCCAATTCTTGTATACACACCTGAAAAAAAAATGTTTGCTCTGTTCTTACCTGGAGAGTCTCTGCCTTGAGTCATGGAGGAATCCAGGCTACTTATACTCACTAGCAGAGCCACCATCCAAAGAACCCACCCAGAACCCATTCTGAAAGAAAAAAATAAATGAGACAGTAAAGTCATCAGCTTCTTCAGAATGGGGCTTACCCCCACAAAACTCAGTCAAAAAAGTAGTTATTAAGAGTATGAATACCTTCCTGGCCACCTCATGGTTGGAGACTCTTCACATTAATAACCAATCACAGTAGAAGAGTTTTACATCATTAGATGCTGGGTAGACTACTTCCATACCACTCAAGAATTGGTTACCTTCTTAATAACAGTAGTTTAAGGTAAACAATTTTTTAATAGTGTATATAATATGTGATTCTAGAAGAACTACACAGATTGTTTTTTATGCATTCTGCTGTCTTCTAACCAGTGAGTCTCTTCCTCCTATGGAGTGGTTGATATTGTCAATGGAGTGTGCAAATAAAGCAGAAAGTAGACACCATTCTGAAGCATTTCCCCTAAGAAGAGTTAATGAAGCAATTATCAGAGAAGAAATAGAAGAGATTGAGAATGACCTGGAGAATATGATTTCCCATAAACCAAGGGTCATAAAAAACAAAATGAAGAGAGGATTCTCAAAAGAACAAAATGCTGCAAAACATGTTCCAGAGAATAAAATATAAGAAGCATTATTGTGTTATATAATTAGTGGAGCACCGATAACCTTCACTAGGACATAAAGTGTTAAAGGTAGAAACTATATTTCAAAAGAGCAAATTGGAAATGAAGGCAACAGATATAAATAGTCCTTCAAGAGTGTTGGAAGTAAGTGACACTTGGGTGGCTCAGTCGGTTAAATGTCTAACATTTGATTTTAGCTCAGGTCATGATCTCACAGTTTGTGAACTTGAGCCCGGCACTGTCAGCATGGAGCCTATTTGGAATTCTCTCTCTCTCTCTCTCTCTCTTCTTCCCTCTCTCTCTGCCCCTCCCCAGCTCTGTCTCTCAAAATAAATAAATAAACTTTAAAAAAAAGTGTTGGAAGTGAAAACAAGGGAAAAGATGGGATTCAAACTTGAGCAAGAAGCCACACTAAAGGAAAATTATGTATAAGAAAGACCTTAACAGCTACTTGGATGATGAGTGTTAAGGAGGGCACTTGTTGGGGCACTTGGGCGGCTCAGTAGGTTAAGCATCCGACTTCGGCTTAAGTCATGATCTCAGTTTGTGAGTTCAGGCCCCGCTTCGGGCTTTATGATGACAGTTCAGAGCCTGGAGCCTGCTTCCGATTCTGTGTCTCCCTCTCTCTCTGACTCTCCCCTGCTCATGCTCTGTCTCTCTCTCTCTATCTCAAAAATAAATAAGCATTAAAATTTTTTTTAAAAAGGAAGGCACTTGCTGTGATAAGCACTGGGTGTTCTATGTAAGTAATGACCCACTGAATTCTACTCCTGAAACTAATATTACCCTGTATGTTACTAACTAGAAATTAAATAAAAACTTGAAACAAGAAAAAAAAAAGACCTTAAGTAGTTTCTCGGTAAAGTGGAAGGTATATGTATATGGGAGAAATCGAAGATAAAAAGAAGAAAAGAGAAATTACCCCCCCCCCAAATTCTTAATGGAATCCAAAGAAGGAGATTGTTAGACTTGGTGATAAAAAGGAACACTTGTTCAGAGAGACTAGAATGAAGACAGAGAGATTGGAAGTGAGAAAGGGAAATGAGGAAGTTCCAGTTGTGTGGCTTCAATGGACTCAGTTTAGGACAAGGGAAAATCTTCTGCTAAAAAGGAATTGGAAGAAAATCCTTTTGACAACTAAGGAGAGAAAGCTGCTTTTTAACCAAAATAGTCTATAAGTACATTATTATTTATTTAGCACAGAGCCATCATCCATGCCTGATACTACAGGCCATGCAGTGATGACACAAAGATGTTCCTTATTCTCAAGAAATACGTAACCTAAGCGGGTGACAAGGAAACAATCCACTGTAATGTCAGGAATCATGAGATTACTTTGTTAATGTTTGGGCCCACAAAAGAGTAGATTTTAACTTAATCTAGAAAGAGTTCATGATAAAGTTGATATCTGATACAAGTGACCTACTAAGCAGAGATTTTTCAAATTTGAAATAACCAGTACATGTTGACAACAGAATGAAGATAAACAGTGAAACGAAAAGTTTATCTGGAGTCCATTTAAAATTTCTGATTATCTGCAATAGATAAATACATGCAAACAACTTAATTAAATGGGAAAAGATACAATATAATTTTTTTTATTCTTCACTTCCCTAAGAGAATACACATAATCTGATGGGTGTGTAAGATAAGATTATGATGGTAGTTGACCGGGACACCCAGGGATACTTGAGTTATGCCTTGCCAAGTATGCTGGGAGTTCCTGAGAAAATTTCTACCCATAAGTAGTAATAGCAAATTGTAAATCAAAGACTGACTCTATTATTAGCTGGTCAAATCTCTGGGTTACCCCCAATAGAAAGTTTTATGGTAAGCATCTATGAAGCTTGAGACCCATGCACAGTCTCATGTTACCTCTTATATACCACTTATACCACTATCAAGCTGTAAATCCTGAAGGATTAAGAATTCGCAAGCATATGAGTAATAGTGTGAGTCCCAAAGGGACTCTGTTCAAGATGGCAGAAATAGGATTCAGAAGAGAGGTGAAATGCAATTATGTAAACTTTATGTACCATGGCCCTGGCACTCTTAGTAAACATGCCCTGTCCTGGAATCTGACCAGTCAAAATAATAATTCCGTCTCCTGGGAGATCATGACAGATAAAGAAAAAGATGGGGAGGTGTGGAAGACCTCACTAGTGCTCACCAACATCCTCTACTTCCTGGGTACATGGAAAACTCTATTTCCTGGTTTCCCAGGGCTATGTGACCAGTTCTAGCCAATGGTTAGTGAACAAAAAGCTCTTGATCAAAGAATTTAACTACCATTTTATGACTCTTCTTCCCTCACCAAGTCAAGCAGGACAACCTTGCATTGAAAGGTGGAATCTGGAATCAGAATATAAAAGCAGTCTAATTAGCTGAGTCATCATGAAGAGTAAAAGCCCTTAGACAATCACCCAAAACCACAACAGATGCTACATGAATAAGACATAACTTTTGCTTGGTTAAGGCTCTGAAGGTTGTTACCACAGCCAAGGCTAGCTTAACCTAACTAATAAAGGACAAGAACAAAAACATTGACCTGCCCCCTCCATGTCCCTCAGGTAGATTTGAATATTAATGAATTGGTACCCTGAGCCCAGGCCAAAACTGGTAGACTCCATACACGGAGCATCTGACCCATGACTGTCGGTACTTCTAGAAGTAAAATGGTTGCACTGCTCCCATCTGGGGGGCATGTGTGGAGCTGAGTAAAAAAGTGACAATCAGAAAGAGCTCAAGCCACTGAGTTTTAACTTCTTCCCTTCTTCCTACCTACACTTACCTTAATCTTTCCCATGTATTTTATCTCATACGGAAGCAGAGAAAAACATTTTACTTCAAGCTAAGTGAATGAGAACATGACATGGAGATTATCCCAAGCAGCAAAATCATGAGAGGGTGGAAGAGGCTTAAACCCAAGTCTGTTTACTCTCCCTCTGCAGGCAATGCTGTGTCCAGGCTTCCTATCTTGATGTGTTTTTGTTTTCAATTTGCACTAGATTCTATTGTAAGCAGAATATTGTAAATATTTTAAAGGATTTTTGCATCCATAAGTAAATTCATCTAAAGTTTTTATTTTGGTGCATTTTCATCGTTTAACATTGATATTATACTTCATTAAAAAAATACATTTGCTGCAGTTGAACCATTTAATTAGGATTAGAATTCCACCTCCTTCGTTTTTCTTTAAAGATATTATTATATTGACCTATATATCTGGGCCCGGAGCACTTTTTGGGGTAGCTCTCTTACAAGTTTTTCTGTTTCTTCCTTGGAAATTATTCCATCTTTAAAGAGATTGGTTTGGGTATATTTTTCAAACAAATTATTCATTTAATCTAAGTTTTCAAGTTTATTTTAACAAAAGTGAACAAAATAATTTCTTATTATTTCCCCCATACATGTATTAATTTTGTCCTTATCATCTCTTATTTTCTCTACTTTTGTCTTGGCTAGGTTTGTCAGTGGTTTATTTTAGTGAAATTTTTTAAGCTTTGAATTTATTCTGTTTCCCTTTTCTAAGTCTTCATTTCTGCTTTTATTTTTATTATCTGTTCCTGTTTTCATGTGACTGATGTGTTGTTCCTTTCACTTAAGTCATATGGTTTCATTCTTTCCTTTAATTGATGAAGGCCATGAATTCTCCACTGAGCACTGCCTTCGTTATTTCACAACTTTGAAATGTAATGTTTAATTATAATTTTTCTAGAAACTTTTTGTTTTTTTTCCCTCTGATCAAGAAAGAGACAGTTTAAGTTTTCATGTGGAGAAGTATTTATCTTTTCTGATTTTTTAAATAATTATCCAGTTTGTTCCATTATGGTCAGAGGATAGTATCAATAGCATTTCTACTTTTAGGAATTTATTAAAGCTTTTTGTGCCATAATATGTAGTACATTTTCATTAATGTCCTGCTGGAACTTGAAAAGATGTGCTATTTTTTGTGAATAAAGTTTAATGTAGATCCATCAGATCTAATTTCATACTGTTGAAGTATCTTCTCTGATCATACTTATTTTTGTCCACTGAGAAAAGTAAATTAAATGTGCTAACACTAGTACATTTCTGAATAGTTTCCTTATATCTCCCTTAATTTCAAACTTATGAGAGTTGCTTGTGTGCTATTTAGAACTTAAAAGTATATCTCTTATATATGCATTATGGATTTCACACTTTACATTATAAAGTGCCTTCTTGTCTCACTCAAGTTTTTTCTGTTTGAATTTCTTCTGTTTAATAATAGTATCATGACCTCTGCTCTGCTTCCTTTATGTTTACATTCTCCCATGCCTTTCCCATAGTTTATTTTTTGAATAAATGAGTGGACCTTTCTGAGTCACTCTATTTTAGGTGTTTTGAGGTTTTTGTTTGTTTGTTGTTTGTTTATGTATATTGCAAACAGCAGAGGTTTTTCTTTCAATCTAACTCAAAAGTATTTTTATTTTATATATCAGTAAGCTCATTTACAATTAATATAGCAAATAGATTCAGTGTAATTTGTGACCTGTAAGTAATATTATTCTGTTAAATATGTTGTTTATATGAGTATTTCTTTTAGAAAATCTTGCATTGTGTCTCATGTTTTCTTTTTCTTTTTTTTCTTTTTTTTTAGTTTATTTATCTATTTTGAGAGAGAAAGCACAAGCAGGGGAGGGGCAAAGAGAGAGAGGGAGAGAGAGAATCCCAAGCAGGCTCCCCACTGTCAGCACAGAGCCCGATGCTGGGCTCTATCTCACGACCTGAGATCACAACCTGAGACAATATCAAGAGTCAGATGCTTAACTGACTGAGCCACCTAGGTACCCCTCATTGTGTCTCATGTCTTATTATAGTTTTTCAGATACAGTATTTTAAAAGGTGTATATTTGATAATTTTTTTCTTAACTAATATAGTTAGTTTCCTCTTTCTTTAGATAGTTCCTATTAGTCATGAACATCATGAAAGTGCTAGTTTACATCCTCCCCTCCTCTTCCATTTTCTTTGTGTTTACCTTTGTACTCTTAAATATGTTCTAAAAACTACTACTTTATTTACCCATTTTAAGAGATATCTTTATGTGTGCTTGGATGGCTCAGTCAGTTGTGCATCCAGCTATGGCTCAGGCCATGATCTCATGGTTCATGGGTTTGAGCTCCCACTGGGCTCTGTGCTGACAGCTTAGAGCCTGGAGCCTGCTTTAGATTCTGTTTCCCTCTCTCTCTGCCCCTCCTCTGCTCATGCTCTGTCTCTCTTTCTCTCTCTCTCTCTCAAAAATAAATAAACATTTTTTTAAAAAAAGTAGAGGTATCTTTAAACTCCCAGATATTATAGATAAGTCCATTAGTAAGTTTATTCTATATTCTTACTCATTTTTCCATTTAATCTATAATTACTGAGAAATCCATTTCTTCTTGCCAATTTATTCTTATAACTCTGTCTATATTTTCCTACACATTTTGTGGCATTTTTGCTACATGTAGGTTGACCCTGTTTTAGTGTAATGTTCTAGTGACTTCCTTTTTTTTTTTAATTTTTTAATGTTTTTTAAATTTTATTTCTAGGAGAGAGAGAGAGAGAGAGTGTGTGTGAGCAGGGGAGGGTCAGAGAGAGAGGGAGTCACAGACTCTGAAACAGTCTCCAGGCTCTGAGCTGGCAGTCAGCACAGAGCCCGACGCAGGGCTCGAACCCACGAACCGCGAGATCATGACCTAAGTGAAAGTCGGACGCTTAACCGACTAAGCCACCCAGGCGCCCCAGTAATGTTCTAGTGACTTCTTGCTGTCATTATGCAATGATTGTCTTTGTCTCTACTAACGCCTTTGTCTTAGACTGTATTTTTAGATATTGAAGTCACCATAAGCATTGTCTTCTGTTCGTGTTAGTTTCTTAGTGTTATCTTATTGCATGTCTTGATTTTAGGCTTTTCATACCTTTAGGTTTTCTTTGTGATTAATATGAAGAGCATATAACTGGATTTTGTGATCCCTTTGCCCACGGTTTCACTTTTGGAAGTTTCAGTGACATATGTCCAACTACCGCCCATAAGCCAATGATCCTCCCTCTGACATCAGGTCAGAAGATCAATTGTAGCCTAATGCTAGGTTGCAATGCCTACATCACTCACCTCATTTCATCTCATCACATAGTCATTTTATCATCTCACATCATCACAAGGTGAAGAGGGTGAGTATAGTACAATAAGATATTTTGAAAGAGAGACAATACAAAACTTTTATTACAGCATATTGTTACATTTGTTCTATTTTATTATTAATTACTGTTGCTAATCTCTTACTCTGCCTAATTTATAAATTAAACTTTACCTAGGTATGCACATATAGGAAAAACAAAATATACATAGAGTTCAGTTGCTATCTATGGTTTCAGGCATCTACTGGGGGATATCCCATATCCCCCATAGATAAGGGTGGGAGAATTGTATTATTTATCTAATCTGAAAAACTTTTAATTCCATATTTAAACTGTTTACATTTACTGTGATTATTAAATTATCTGAATTTGTTTTTACTATTATTGTGTTTTCTATTTTGTTATGTTCTTTGCTTCCTATTTTTCTCCTTTCATCATTCATATTAAATTGATTACATTAAAAATGTTAATGTTTATTTATTATTGAGAGACAGAGCATGAGCATGGGAGGGGCAGAGAGTGGGGGAGACACAGAATCTGAAGCAGGCTCTAGGCTCTGAACTGTCATCGCAGAGCCTGACCCGGGGCTTGAACTCACAAACCGCGAGATCATGACCTGAGCCTAAATTAGATGCTTAACCAACTGAGCCACCCAGGCGCCCCTAACTTCATTACATTTTGAAGTACTCTATAATTTCCTCCTACTGGCTTAAGATTTTTAAATACTAGGGGTGCCTATGTGGTTCCACCGTTGAGCATCCGACTTCAGCTTGGGTCATGATCTTGTGATTCTTGAGTCTGAGCCCCACATCGAGCTCACTGCTGCCACCCTGTTAGCTTCAGATCCTCTTTCTCTCTCTCTCTCTCTGCCCCTCCCTTGCTCACACTAATTCTCTCAAAAAATAAATAAAACATTTTTAAATAAAAATAAATAAAAGAGAATTTTAAATTCTAATTTTATTAGTTAAGAGTTATTCCTACATTTTTAACATGACTACCTAAATTGACAACATCCACAGTTAATCTTTACCCTTCTTCCAAACAGAACAAAGGCTTAGGAATGTTTTACTTTATCTGCCTCATTTTCATGTTGTGATTGTTCCATCATTTTCTTAAATTTAATAGTCATATCTGTCAGTGATTTTTAAAGCCATAGTCATTTTCATACCTTATTCTGATCTCCCAATACCGATATTTTATTTTTTAAATGTATTTATTTAGAGAGAGAGCAACCATGAGTGGGTGAGTGGAAGAAAGAGAGGGTGAGAGAGAATCCCAAGAAGATTCCACACTGTCAGCACAGAGCCCAACATGGGACTCAGTCCCAAGAATTGTGAGATCATGACCTGAGCCAAGTTTGACTGTCAGACACTTAACCAACTGAGCCACCCAGGCTTCCCTAATTTACCAACATTTTAGACAGATGTTTTGCTGCTGGTGTTGTGTGTGTGTGTGTGTGTGTGTGTGTGTGTTTCTCGTCTTTGCTTCTTGTGTTCCAATTCTTGCTGAATTTAGAATCCTTCTTACGTAAGTGGTAATAAAAGAAAAACAATGACAACTACCATACGACATTACTTTCTATTTATTACATTTATTTATTTATTACATTAATGAAATCTAAAAAACTAAGAACACTTGGGGCACCTGGGTGGATCAGTTGGTTAAATGCCAGACTCTTGGTTTCAGCTCAGATCATGACCTCACGGTTTCATGAGTTTGAGCCCCACATCAGGCTCTATGCTGATGGTGTGGAGCCTGCTTGGAACTCCCCCCTCCTGCCCCCACTCAGGCTGTCTTTCTCTCTCTCAAAATAAATAAATAAAATTTAAAATTAAAAAGAATAACAACACTTTGTGTTGGTGAGAATGTGGGGAAACAGATGAACTCATATATTGCTGATGGGACTGTGCATGAATACAACCTCTATTAAGACAATTTTGCAAGACATATCAATAGTAGTGATGTATCTACATTTGGACTCAGCAACTCCCCCTTTAGAATTTATCCTACTGATATTCTTGCACATGTGTATTACAACGCATTACTTATAAAACCAAAGACTTCCAATAGTCTAACTACCCATGAATAGGAGAAGACAGGCTAAATAAAATATGGTACTTCCATAAAATAGAATACTATATAGCCATATGTTTCTAAATATAAAAAATAATGTTCAGAACAGTGGATCTAAAGACTTGCTCTTTGTAAAAATAGGGAATAAGAACATATACACATATTTGCTTAAATTTTCATGATTTCCCTGAAAGGACAAACATAAAGTTTGGAACATGGATTGTGTATGCAAGGGGTCTTGGCAAACCGTGGGAAGGATGGGAGTGAGAGTTTCCTCTGTATACTTTTTTGTGGCTTTTGAACTTTAAATCACATTAATATAAAGGCCTATTCAAATTAATTGTATCTTTAGAAAAGGAAGTAGTAAGAAAGTAAGCAGATAGTGGGAGTGTAGGCAACTCTTTTGAGGAGTTTTGTAGTAAAGCTGGGCAGAGGCCACTTTTTCCAAACTTTTGTAATGCAGGGGAGTTAGTAAATATGGCTAAACCTCCATTTTCTCATTCTTAGAACTGATATAGTATTATCTGCCACATAGGATTATCTTGAAGATAAAGTAAGAAGATATATGTCAGGCACTTAGCATAGCACTTGAATGATTACTGGCATTAAAATTATTACAATTTACAAGTCCATAAAGCTATAGGTTCAAAACCCAGAATTTCCTAGGACCACCAGATGGGCATCAGACTCAATATAATGGGGTGCTTTTGGACTCACACAGCACCCAAAATTGGGAAGATCTTTGTTTTCCCTACTCCTTAGTCCTTTCCCCAAAATGCTGACAACTCCACTCTTCCTCCTCTTGAATCACAACTGCCCTGGTAGACTGCAAGTGGGTTACCCAATTGGACTGGGGCATAAAGGACTTGAAATTCAATGCAATTTCCACACTGGGCAAAGAATATGGGGTAGGAGGTTTTTTGGGGTTTCCAAAAAAATCTATGAGAGTTTCCTAAGGTCTCCCCTCTTCCTTTGGAAAGAGTAAAATATGACTGAATGGGAAAGATGCTGAAGATAAGTGACAAGAAAGGGAAGTTAAGGGGCCAGAAGATGAAATGGTATTGGCAGGTAGGTGAAGTGAATGAAGAGAATTAGAACTCGGGTGATCCCTATCAAAATAACACCAGCATTCTTCACAGAGCTAGAACAAATAATCCTAAAATTTGTATGGAACCAGAAAAGACCCCAAATAGCCAAAGCAATCTTGAAAAAGAAAACCAAAGCTGGAGTCATCACCATCCCAGACTTCAAGATGTATTACAAAACTGTAATCATCAACACAATATGGTACTGGCACAAAAACAGACACTCAGATCAATGGAACAGAATAGAGAACCCAGAAATGAACCCACAAACGTATGACCAACTAATCTTTGACAAAGCAGGAAAGAATATCTGATGGAAAAAAGACAGCCTCTTCAGCAAATGGTGTCGGGGAAACTGGAAAGTAATATATAGAAAAATGAACCTGGACCACTTTCTTACACCATACACAAAAATAAACTCAAAATGGATGAAAGACCTAAACGTAAGATGGGAAGCCATCAACCTAGAGGAGAAAGCAGGCAAAAACTTCTTTGACCTTGGCCAGAAACTTCTTACTCAACACATCTCCAGAACCAAGGAAAACAAAAGCAAAAATGAACTGCTGGACCTCATCAAAGAAAAATCTTCTGCACAGCAAACAATCAGCAAAACTAAAACGCAGCCAGTGGAATGGGAGAAGATATTTGCAAATGACATATCAGATAAAGGGTTAATATCCAAAATCTATAAATAATTTATCAAACTCAACATCCAAAAAACAAACAATCCAGTGGATAAATGGGCAAAAGACATGAATAGACACTTCTCCAAAGAAGACATCCAGATGGCTTAACAACACATGAAAAATGTTCAACATCACTCATCATCAAGCAAATACAAATAAAAACCGTAATGAGATTCCACCTCACACCTGTCAGAATGGCTAACATTAACAACTCAGGCAACAAAAGGTTTTGGCAAGGATGGGGAGAAAGAGCATCTCTTTTGCACTGTTTTTGAGAATGCAAACTGGTGCAACCACTCTGGAAAACAGTATGGAGGTTCCTCACAAAATTAAAAATAGAACTACCCTATGGCCCAGAAATTGCACTACTAGGTACTTATCCAAGGGATACAGGTATGCTGTTTCAAAGGGGCACACACACCCCAATGTTTATAGCAGCACTATCAACAATAGCCAAAGTATGGAAAGAGCCAAATGTCCATGGATGGACGAATGGATAAAGAAGATGTGGGGGATGTGGTATATATATTCACTGGAGTGTTACTCAGCAATCAAAAAGAATGAAACCTTGCCATTTGTAACTACATGGATGGAACTGGAGGGTATTCTGCTAAGTGAAATTAGTCAGTCAGAGAAAGACATCCTCAATGGGGAAAAACTGAGAGCTTTGCTCCTGAAATCAGGAATACGACAGGGATGTCCACTCTCACCACTGTTGTTTAACATAGTGCTGGAAGTCCTAGCATCAGCAATCAGACCACAAAAGGAAATCAAAGGTATCAGAATTGGTAAAGAAGTCAAACTTTCACTTTTCGCAGACGACATGATATTCTACATGGAAAACCTGACAGACCCCAACAGAAGCCTACTAGAACTGATTCATGAATTCAGCAAAGTCGCAAGGTACAAAATCAACGTACAGAAATCTGTTCCATTTTTATACACCAATAATGAATTAACAGAAAGAGATATCAGGAAACTGATCCCATTCACAATTGCACAAAAAACCATAAAGTACCTAGCAATAAACCGAACCAAAGATAGAGGAGATCTGTATGATGAAAACTATAGAAAACTTATGAAGGAAATTGAAGATGTCACAAAGAAATGGAAAAACAATCCATGCTCATAAATCGGAAGGATAAATATTGTTAAAATGTCATAACTACCCAAAGCAATCTACACATTCAATGCAATCCCAATCAAAATTGTATCAGCATTCTTCTCAAAGCTAGAACAAACTATCCTAAAATTTGTATGGAACCACAAGGGACCTCGAGTAGCCAAAGTAATATTGAAGAAGAAACCAAAACGGGAGGCATCACAATCCAAGACTTTAGCCTCTACTACAAAGCTATAATCATCAAGACAGTATGGTATTAGCACAAAAACAGACACATAGACCAATGGAATAGAATAGAGAACCCAGAATTGGACCCACAAATGTATGGCCAATTAATCTTTGACAAAGCTGGCAAGAGTATCCAATGGAAAAAAAGACAGCCTCTCTAACAGATGGTGCTGGGAGAAATGGACAGCAACATGCAGAAGAATGAAACTAGATCACTTTCTTACACCATACACAAAAATAAACTCAAAATGGATGAAGGACCTGAATGTGAGACAGGAAACCATCAAAACCCTAGAGAAGAAAGCAGGAAACAACCTCCTCGACTTCCACCGCAGCAACTTCTTACTTGACACATCCCCCAAAGCAAGGGAATCAAGAGCAAAAATGAACTATTGGGACCTCATCAAGATGAAAAGCTTCTGCACGGCAAAGGAAACAATCAATAAAACTAATAGGGAACAGATGGAATGGGAAAAGATAGTTGCAAATGACATATCGGATAAAGGGCTAGTATCCAAAATCTATAAAGAACTCACCAAACTCCACACCCAAAATCAAACATTCCAGTGAAGAGATGGGCAGAAGGCATGAACAGACGCTTCTCCAAAGAGGACATCCAGATGGCCAATAGACACATGAAACGATGCTCAACATCACTCATCATCAGGGAAATACAAATCAAAACCACACTGAGATACCACCTCATGCCAGTCAGAGTGGCTAAAATCAACAAATCAGAGACTGTAGACGCTGGCGAGGATGTGGGAAAATGGGCACCCTCCTACACTGTTGGTGGGAATGTAAACTGGTGCAACTCCTCTGGAAAACATGTGGAGATTCCTCAAAAAACTAACAATAGAACTCCCCTATGACCCAGCAGTAGCACTGCTAGGAATTTACCCAAGGGATACGGGAGTGTTGATGCATAGGGGCCCATGAACCCCAACGTTCATAGCAGCACTTTCAACAATAGCCAAATCATGGAAACAGCCTAAATGTCCATCAACTGACGAATGGATCAAGAAGATGTGGTTTATCTATACAACGGAATACTACATGGCAATGAGAAAGAATGAAATCTGGCCATTTGTAGCAACGTGGATGGAACTCTGAGGGTGTTATGCTAAGTGAAATAAGTCAGGCAGAGAAGGACAGATACCATATGTTTTCACTGAAATGTGGAACAGGAGAAACTTAACAGAGGACCATGGGGGTGAGGAAGGGGAAAAAATAGTTAAGTAGAGGGAGGGAGGGAAACCATAAGAGATTCTTAAATACTGAAAACTGAGGGTTGATGGGGGTGGGGGAGAGGGCAAAATAGGTTATGGACATGGAGGAGGGCACTTGTTGGGATGAGCACTGGGTGGTATATGGAAACCAACATGACAATAAACTATAAAAAAAAGATACAAAACAGATGAACATAAGAGAAGGGAAGCAAAAATAATATGAAAACAGGGAGGGACACAAAACATAAGAGACTCTTAAATATGGAGAACAAACAGAGTTGCTTGAAGGGTTGTGGGAGGGGGATAGACTATATGGGTAAGGGGCATTAAGGAATCTATTCCTGAAATCATTGTTGCACTATATGCTAACTAACTTGGATGTAAATAAAATAATTAATTAGTTAATTAAAAAAAAGATAATTAGAACTCAGGAACAGACCAGAATTAATAATATCTGTGGTTACCAGGCAGACCACACTTGCAGGCATTTGCCTAAGTTCCACACTTTGACCGCCAGGGACATTTTCAGAATGTGTCCCTGACATCAGGCCTACCTGGGAGTTTCCTTAAGATAACCATCTTTCTAGATATCCTAAGATCCTAAGGTCTGATACATCTTTCCGAACTGCCCATCTGGATGCCTGAGTTTTCTTCCCAGCTCAATCACTGAGTAGCTGTGTGATTTCAGGCTGGTTTCCCTTTCTGTAAAATAAAATTTGGCTGCTAGTTATTTTTAAGATCCTTTCAGGCTTAAAGTATTAGGAGTCTATGGGTATTGTTATAGTGAAGATTTAAAGAATTTTAACAGACCATGTTCTTCCATGAAGGCAGCAGTTTCCATAAGGTTGGGAGATACAGGAATTATTATTCCCATTGTATAAATAGAGGAAGAAAGGAATCAGGCCAGATTCGTCTCCCTCCAAACGGGTATTTCATGTTCAATGATATTCGAGACACAAACAAATGAAGCAGAATGACACAAAGGTTTATCTGCATAAGAAACTACTTACTTTCACCCCACCCTGTTCCCAACAGTTGCCAGGCAAAAAAAAAAAAAAAAAAAAAAATCCAGAACAGTAGACTTCCTTGAGCTGGAAAGTACCTGCTGTTTCTGGAAATGTGAAAGTTTCTCTTTCCTAGAATAGGAACCTTCAAAGGTAAGCCCTTCCCAAAAGGCATTAGTGTACACGGCTTTGAAATTTCAGTGGTTGGCATGTGTAGGGAGAACTGAGATTTACTCATTTGTGCAACAGACATTTGCTCATTGTCTACTATGTGCCAGGTAGTCAATAGGAAGCTTAATAAGAAATACGGCCTTCCACCCAGAAGTTCACAGTCTAGTGGAAGAATAAAGGGGTCAGAGGATAGAGTTTAATAAAGGCTGTGAAAGAGGTAAGTTCTGCACCAACAAAAGCGCTTTCTCCAGACTAAGGAGATGAGGAAAGTCTTCCTGAAAGACCTGACCCCTGAGTTAAATCTGGAGGAACTTGGGGGAAATTGGGAGGGTGGTTCAGGGAATGGCAAGAACACACCATATGCAAAGGCACAAAGACATTAGGAGGGCAGGAAGTTAGCTGTGGCTGGAGCTTAATGCAATAGGAAATGGGGCTATAAATGGGCTGGACAACCTTGCATGCTCTGAGAAAGATCTGAGGAGAAAGGAATGAAGATCACTTGAATAACTTTACAGAAGTGACATCACCCTATATGTCTGCTAGGGAAACAGTGACTTCATGAAGAATGGCTGAAGGAGATGAACCAATGGTGGGGAAACTTCTTTGGTGATGAAATCATCTAAGACTAAATGAAAATTGTTTGTTTGTTTGTTCTTATTTAATTATTTATTTTGAGAGAGGACAGAGAAAGCTCGAGCAGGAGAGGGACAGAGAGAAAGGAAGAATTCCAAGCAGGCTCCGCACTGTCAGCACAGAGGCTGATGCGGTGCTCAAACCTACGAAACCATAAGATCATGACCTGGGCTGAGATCCACAGTTGGATGTTCAGATGACTGAGCCATCCAGATGCCCGTAAGACTAAGTGCAAGTTATAATAACAAGGGGACTAGAGAGAGATAGTGGATTCAGAGCTATTTACCTGATCTGATTATGAATTCAAGATTATGAACACAGGATATAATTTGTTCATTGAGATTGTGGACTCAGGGATCAGACCTGGATTCAACTCAACTCCACCACTGTATAACCTTAGAAAAGTTATTTAATCTCTTTGAGACTCAGTTTCTTCATCTGTAAGATGGGGATAATAATAACCAACCTCATAGGGTTGAGAGGAAAAGGACTAAATATGATAATACCCGAAAAACATTGAGCATACTTCCTATTTATATTAAAACTCTAATAAATGGTAGATATTATCAATGTCTCATTAACACTGTTAATTAGGGAAGTGTGCTCTACCGCCACCCCATACCGTACAGACATCAGTGAGAATGGAGAAAGATACAGAGAGGTAACCTGGTGAATATTTATCTCATTGGCAAATATTAGCTAATATTTATCTCAAAGAACAGATAAGACACTGATAGGATAGCTGGCAAAACAGTCACCTTGGTTACCTCTGGAAAGTGAAACAAGGGTTAGTTTTGCGAATATGTGCCATTTACATAGTAAGGAAACAATTTTTAAATAGATGTATTATGTCACAATACACTACTCAGCACTAGAGAAATGAGACGCTTGGTCACAGATAAGCCCCCCAACTCCCAGTCACAATAAGAGCACACGTGGCCCAAACTTCCAGCATGCCACCAGCCCTCGGAAGGACTACCCAGGGACAGAGCCCAGGAAAACTGAAAGCACGAACTGCTCTGAGTCATGGAGGTGGCCATGAGAAGAGCCTGGCGTCCTGGGGCCTCAGTCCTCTGGTTGCATTTGCAGCAGGTGGAAATAGAGGTCCTGCCCCTCGGCAAGCTGAGTGTTCTTCAGCAGCTCTCCCTGCCTGAGCACCAGGATCTGGTCTGCACTCTGCACGGTCTGCAGCCTGTGCGTGATCACCAGCACCGTTCGGTCCCCGTGGGATCTCCAGTCCTGCAGCTAAGGGGGAGGGTCACAACATCTCAGAAAGGTAAGAATAGAATGGGCACCACATCCCAATTGGGCACCATCTGTTGTGGCATAGGGTGAAAAAGGCACGGAAGACCAGAAAGTTGGAACAAGTGCAAAGTCAAGTCTGCACTGCCCTTCCCTCTCAGCTGTCCTACTGCAGGGGGTGGATAGAAAAGGGAACTGTGGAGAAAGACGGCGTGTTCCCACACACGGTATTCTCCATTCCATTCCCCGCGCCCCGAAAAGGCACAGAGACTCATCCGCCCAATTCTGCGTAGGCTGGTCCTTCAAACATGCCCCCTCAGGTCCCGCTGTCCCGCCCTCCCACACCAGTACTTACGGCCTGCTCACACTGGACGTCCAGGGCGCTGGTGGCTTCATCCAGGATGAGGACTCGAGGGTCCCGCACAAGTGCCCGAGCGATAGCCAGACATTGTTTCTGTCCCACAGCCAACTGGTTCCCTTTCTCCCCTACATCTGAAGAAACAGAGAAATCCCTCTCTTCAGATACCAATGGCCATGACAACATCCTCCCTAGGAGCCGGAGCAAGTGTACAACTGGGGTTTCCCCTAGGATGAATCAAGGGGTAGGAGAGCTGGTGTGAGGACTTGCAGGGGCTGCCCTCACAGAAAACTACTTCCACTGGCTGTTGGGAACAAAGACTCCCGGACAGGATGGGCAACTAAAGAACTCCTGGTGTTGGGGAAGGAGAAGTCAGAGCCAAACAACACCAGACACGGAGCTGCGGGGACACAACCCACACCTCCAAGAATAAGCTCGTTTTTCTTCAGACTGAAGGTACCTGAATCCAGTCCATGCTCCATCTCCTGTATGAACCCCTCTGCACTGGCACTGCGGGCAGCAGCCACCACCTTCTCATCATCACAGCTCTTCAGCCCGTAAACAATGTTGTCCCTCACAGAACCCGAGAAGAGCACAGGCTCTTGCCCAACAGAAGCCACCTGTGCAGAGGCAATGCGAGCACAGGGTTGTGTGTAAACCCCATGGCAGGGATCCTCCTTACCTCCTTGTCTATCTCCCTTTGGATGGACTCTTAGTGAGGCACCTGGATGGCTCAGTTGGTTAAGAGTCTGACTCTTGATTTCGGCTCAGATCATGATCTCACAGTTCAGGAGATCGAGCCCCGAGTTGGGTTCCACTGACAACATGGAGCCTGCTTGGGATTCTCTCTCTCTCCCTCTCTCTCTCTGCTCTGCCCCCATTCACTCTCTCTCTCTCCCTCTCTCTTTCTCTCTCTCTCTCCCTCTCTCTTTCTCTCTCTCTCTCTCTCCCTCTCTCTTTCTCTCTCTCTCTCTCCAAATAAATAAATAAACTTTTAAAGAATATTCAAAAATAAGAATGGGCTCCTTGTGTTTCTTCCATGGATCTCTCATGCTCTCTGCACATGGTCCTTCCCTCCTATCTCCTCCTAACCCATTTCTCCCTCCACACCCACCTGCTGGTGCAGGTAGCAGTGTTCATACTCGGAGATGGGCCTCCCATCCAGCAGCACCTGCCCGTTAGTGGGCTGATACAGATTCTGCAGCAGGGCAGCCACTGTGCTCTTTCCAGACCCATTGGGCCCCACCAGTGCAGTCATCTGACCAGGACGTAAGGTGAATGTCAGCCCCTACAAAAGCCAAGAAACAATTAGGTTTGCCTCTGGACCCTCCCCTTCTCTTTCTTTCAGAGGTACGATCAACTTCTCAGAGGCAACTAGTCTACAGGCCCTGCTCCCTGGGCACGAGGGGTCCAAGTTCCCTCCCTCTGGCCCCTTTCAGACACCTTGAGCACAGGCTGGTCAGGGCAGTTGGGATATGCAAAGGAGACATCTTGGAATTCCACAAGCCCCTGCAGAGTTGATGGGGCCAGTGTCCCCGAAGGAGGCATATTTGGCTCTCGGTCCAAATATTGGAAAACCTTCTCAGCAGCCCCTATGTTGCAGAGCATATCTCCACATATGTATACCAGGGCCTGGAAAACAGAAATGGAGGGGTCAGCTAACCAAATGTAGCTTCACCAGAAACCAACTCCCCAGCTCCTCACATACTCCCCTGAGACACCCCACCCAGGCCAAGCCTCTCATTCCCTCATCCAAAGAGGATTCTCTACCTTCAAATGTATAATTCAGATGGAATTTAAAGGCAATCCAATACCCCAGTTGTGCCAATTTGTAATAGAAAGGAAGGAGAGGTCATATCCCTCTCATATGGCACTATTTCTATCCCCAGAATCTTCCAATTGCTGTTCTGTACACTTGTACACACTTCTGTCTTGCCTAACTAGATAGAGAGCTCCTTAAAAGAAGGCAGGGGTGCCCACCTCATCTTTACAGCCACCAGGGTACCTAGCCCAATTCTCCATACATATAAGATGTTTCACAAATATCTAGAGAAACTATACAATAAAGACCAAGACCAAGTAACTAATTATTTTTTGAAAACTAGTAAACATTAGGAAAGAACTAAATGCTATTTTGCCTTTCCTACTCAACCTGTGCCACTGGGTAACCAAAGAGTAGATGACGGGAGGTCTCCCTGCATATAGATGGATTCTGGCTAGTAAGTGGAAGAATGGTAACATGTCACCGTTTTGCAAACCCTAATAATTTAATGGGTCTAGGCACTGAGCATTCATGGCCGACATCCCACACATATGCACAAGTGAGAAATAAATGAGTACATACACATATGTCACCTGTATGAAACCACTGTATTTCATGAATTTGAGGAATTACTGTGACTTTGTGTGTGTGTGTGTGATGAGGGCTTTGTGTTTAGATTTTGTAAATATAGAGATATTTAGAGATACATACTGAAGCATTTACAGATAAAACTATATCTTCGATTTGCCTCAAAATAATATTGGTGGGGGTACAGAGGGGACAGCCTGGCCAGGAGTTGAGAATTTTAAAGCAGGTGAGGGTGCATGCATGTTAATCATAGCTTATCTTTTTTTTTTTTTTTTTTGCATATGTTTGAAATTCTCCATAACACAATGAGTTGGGGGTTTGTTTTGTTTTGTTTTGTATTTTTAAGGGGAGTAAATAAAGCTGAAGGCCCAGAGGCCAGAGAGAAAAACAGGGGGACAAACTTGTATGCACAGGTTCCTGACTCACATGCACTTGACCAGCTGCCACCTTCTGGTAGAGCAGAAAGGAGACCAGCGCACCCTGGGTGAGGTCCCCAGCCAGAATCTGCTGCAGTCCGCGGTACAGCAGCAGCGCCTCCATTCCCAAACACAGCATCTAGACGGTGAAAAGAAAGGCACTGAGAGGGGCGTCTCAGTGACTCAGTCTGTTAAGTGCCAGATTGTTAATTTTGGCTCAGGTCATGATTTCATGGTTTGTGGGTTCAAGCTACGAATTGGCCCCACGCTGATAGTGCAGAGCCTGCTGCTTGGAATTTTCTCTCTCTGCCCCTTTCCTGCTCCCTGCTCATGCTCTCTTTCTTTTTCTCTCTCTAAATAATTTTTTTAAAAAAACTTTAAAAAAGAGAGAGAGAAAGCCAATGAGAAAGAGTCCACATTCTTTGCCCTCCCCATTCCTACCACATTGAACAGCACAGACCCCAGGATGAGTTGGAAGTTTCCCATTGCTTTCCCTGCCCCTCCCTAAGTCCTACCCTGCACCCCCACCTCTTCTCACTCCCTTAGGCCCCAACCCCCTCCTCCCACTCGCCACCCCCCACCCCTCCCCCTCCATCCTCTGCCCTGCAGTCTTCTCACCCTCTGGAAGAGCCCAAAAAGGATATGTTCCAGGTCTCGCCGCCACCACAGCTGCCGGCATTGCTCTAGGGCCTCCTTATAGAGACAGGTCTCCTGCTCCTCGGCCCCAAAACTGCGCACCGTCTGCAGCCCTCCAACTGCCTCTCGCACCACCTGCCCTGCTTTTGCCACCGCGCTCTGGATCTGCTGGAGCACTGCCTGGAAAAGCGGGGCAGGGGACATAAGAGGCTGACTTAAGAGAAGACAGGAGACCCCTAGGTCTCATTCCTGCCCTTGGGATGCTCTGCTGATCCACCTAAAAATATGAAACTGTCCTCTTTCCCTCTTCCTCCATTTCTTTCCAGAAGGACTAATGAGAGTAGAGAGGGAGGGAACAAAATATTACCAAGCTCTCAGTGCTAGGTAGTATGGGAGATACAGGCTATTTTTGCCCCTTCATTTAAGGTAATCCACACCACTCTCAGTGTCTGAATGAAAAATGGGGTAGCTTTCCTAAGGGGCCATGGCTAGTTAACAAAAGGTGGGGATGTAACTCAAAATGGATCAAAAACCTAAACCAGAGCTAAAACCATAAAACTCTTAGAAGAAAACATACAGACAAATCTTCAGGACACTAGATTTGGTGGTAATTGCTTGGATATGACACCTAAAGCACAAGCAACAAAAGAAAAAACAGATAACTTGATCTTCAGCAAAATTAAAAACTTTTGTGTATCAGAGGACTCCATCAACAGAGAGAGAAAAGGAAACCCACAGAATGGGACAAAACATTTTCAAATCATGTATCCGATAAGGGGCTAATCTCCAGAATATTGAAAGAACTCCTACAACTCAACAAGTAAAACACAACCCAATTTTTAAAATGAGCAAAGGACTTAAATAGACATTTCTCCACAAAATATATAAAAATGGCCAATAAGCACATGAAAAGATGCTCAACACCACCAGTCATTAGGGAAATGCAAATCAAAACCATGGTGAGATATCACTTCATAACCATTAGGATGGCCCTTATTTTTATTATTATTTTTTTTAATTTAATGTTTTTTATTTTTGAGAGAGAGAGAGAGAGAATGAGTGGGGAAGGGGTAGAGAAACAGAGAGACACAGGATCTGAAGCAGGCTCCAGGCTCTGAGCTGTCAGCGCAGAGCCCACCGTGGGGCTCGAACTCACAAACCATGAGATCATGACCTGAGCCGTAGTAGGCGGCAACCCACTGAGCCACCCAGGTTCCCCAGCCCTTATTTTTTAAAAGGTGCTACGCATTGCATATACAACAGAATTTTATTCAGTCATAAAAAAGAAGAAAATCCTGAAATTTGTGACAACATGGATGGAACTTGAGGGCATTATGCTAAGTAAAATGAGCTTACACAGAGAAAGACAAATACTATATGATGTCATTTATATGTGGAATCTAAAGAAAAAATTTTTTCTCAGAAAAAGAGATCATCAGATCTGCAGTTACCAGAGACCAGAGGCAGGGGCGGGAGATTGATTAGAGGAAGATGGTCAAAAGGTACAAACTTCCAGTTATATGATAAGTAAGTACTGAGGCATGTAATAAAGAAGAAACAAACAGAAGATAACAAGCGCTGGAGCAGGATGTGGAGAAATAGAAACCTATGGGTATTGCCAGTGGAAATGTAAAATGATGCAGGCACTGTGAAAACCAATATGGCGGCTCTTCAAAATATTAAATGTAGAGGGGCGCCTGGGTGGCTCAGTTAGCTAAGTGTCCAACTTCAGCTCAGGTCATGACCTCACAGTTTGTGGGTTCAAGCCCCGTATCAGGCTTTGTGCTGACAGCTCAGAGCCTGGAGCCTGCTTTGGATTCTGTGTCTTCCTCTCTCTCTGCCCCTTCCCCACTCACGCTCTGTTTTTCTCTGTCTCAATAAGAAATAAACACAAAAATTAAAAAAAAATTAAATGTAGAGTTACCATATGACCCAGTGATTCTACTGCTGGGTATATACCCCCCCAAAAAAAAAAAAAAAAAAAACCCCGAATGCAGAGCTCAAACAGATATCTGCACACCCACGTTCACAGCAGCATTGTTCCCTACAGCCAAAAGGCGGAAGCTACCCAAGTGTCCAGCAATAGATAAATAAAATGTGGTATTTTTAGTCTTAAAAAGGAAGAAGATTCTGACACATTCTACAACATGAATGAACCTGGAGGACATTACACTAAATGAAATAAGCCAATCACAAAAAGACAACTACTATGCGATCCCTCTTGTATGAGATATCTAGAGTAATCAAATTCATAGAGACAGAAAGTAGAACGGTCATTGCCAGGGGCTGGGAGGAGAGGAAACGGGGAGTTATTATTTACTAGGTACCGAGTTTCAGCTTGGGAAGATGAAGAAAGTTCTGGAGATGGAGGGTGGTGACGGTTGCATAGCAATGTGGAATGCACTTAATGCCGCTGAAATGGGATAATTTAAAATATTAAAAATGGTAACTTTTATGTTATGTATACTTTACCACAATTTTTCTAAAAGGAGAGAAAGTGGAGCTGATATTCAGACTCAGGACTTCCTGACTGCGTGTCTCTACTTTCTTCACCCTCCATCCAAATTCCCTTTCCTAGTTATAAAGGGGAAAACTCTATCTAAAACCCTCCAAGACCGCATTTTTAATCTTTTGTGGGGAAGGTATGGATAGATTCCTTTGAGAATCTGATAAAAAGTTATCCTTTCTCAGGGCGCCTGAGTGCTCAGTCGGTTGAGTGTCTAACTTCGGCTCAGGTCATGGTCTCATGGTTCATGAGTTGAGCCCCGCATCAGGCTCTCTGCTGTCAGTATGGAGCCTGCTTCTAATCCTCTGTCCCCCTCTGTCTGCTCTCTCAGTGTGCTCTCTATTTATTTAAAAATAAATAAAATACTTTTAATTTAAAAAAGAAGTTTATCCTCTCCCCAGAAAAATGCTCCCTCTCCTCCCTGTCTCCTTCTCTCTCTGTCTCACACACACACACACACACACACACACACACACACACACACTTATATAAGTCCCAGGGTCAGGGCCCTTCTGAAGCCTGTCAGAACTGCTGCTCTTGGGGCTGAGAAGAGAAGATCTTTGGGAGAGCTTTCTTCTCCCCCTGAAGATTCCCTAACAGCCACACATACCTGATGGCAGACATTGTACACCTTTTCACCAGCTATTACCAGAGGCAACTCGAGTAGAGAGAGGAGGGTGAGTCGAGGGGACAGGCTGAGCATGAAGCTATACAGCCCCACCACGTTGACCAGGCTTCGCAAGAACACATTGGCATTTAAAGCAAGCCAGTTGCTCATCATTTTGGTATCCAAGCTCAATCTTGAGTTCAGTTCCCCTGGGGAGGACAGAGCCAATGAGGAAATGGTATGTAATGGTAGAGCCCCAGAGACACCCCCCAATCCTCCCCATTGACACAGCCCCCTCGCCCAAACACCCCCCTCAGTTGCAGAGAGACCAGTAGAAGCCAGCCCACTACTCAGTCCCAAAGAGAGCACAGCAGCTCCTTGTGTGGGCCCACAGGTGGAGGTGGGAGGAAAGGGTGTTTGGGGGGAAGGGGGGCAGTGGTAACTGAGGGGCAAAAAATGTCCAGGGGAATACCACGCCTGGACACCAGGCCCCACCTGTCTTAGTCTCCTGGAAGAAACTGAGGTCCTGGCGCAGCAGGGAGGAGAAAAGCTGCTCCCTGACCCGCACGTTGATACTGGACTGAGTGAAGGTGAAGAAGCCTCCTCGGGAGCCTGCACACAGTGAACTGTGGGGTAGGGAGGAGAAGGGGGATGAATGGGAAACGGATGCAGGGAAGGAGGGAACGAGTGAGGGAAGCAGAAGAGAGAAGATGGAATGACAAGAAACACAGGTTGGAGAAAGTGTACCACAAAAGGCAGAAGATAAACAGAAAGGGAGACAAGGGGAAGGGCAGGAATAAACAGAGGAACAAAAAACAGGGCACAGTGAGCTAGACATGGAAACAAAATCATAACACATACAAATGCATGAGTATTTATGGGGTTCAATCCATGCAAGACACAAGGGGAAACTATAACAGCAATGAAGAGATGTTGTCAAGAGAAATAGCCTATGACTTGCTTCTGACCTGGCCTCCTTCGGTGCTGTCCCTCCAGCCTTCCCCTCTGTCTTGGTCTCTTTCCTCCCCACTCTGAAGTCTTTCTTCCTCGTCCCACATACTTTACTGTGGGAACCACAGCAATGAACTCCCTTGCCCTCCCATTCTCTGGAGCCCCGGAGTCATGCTGTCCCCTCACCTCTCCTGTCCCTGGTGTTTAAAATTTCTCTTAGGCCAACCATTTTTACAACAAAACTTAAAGGAAAAATGTGAAAGCATAGAAGCAAGTACCTCACAAAATATGGCATCTAATACAAACCTAGTTACCCTGTTTAGAAGGCTACTGGGGTAGTCGGATATAAAATGAGGAAGGTCTGAATTCTGGCGATCACAGTGAGAATGGATAGGAAAAAGCCACAGGAAAAACACTGTGAAAGCAGAGAGTGATTGGGCTAGTGTCTGAACATTAGAAAGGCATCAACGATACTGTTGCTTGGAGCCTAGGAAATTGATCATTTCATAAATGGGAATAAGAAGAGGGAGCCACTTTCAAGAAGACCAGGAGGGAGTATGATACATTTTGAGCTCTGGGTATGTGGAGTGTGAGATGAGAGGGGGTTACCCAATGGAAACGACAGGGAGGCAACCAGATTATAAGACTGGGGC
This sequence comes from Hyaena hyaena, assembly GCF_003009895.1. NCBI lineage: Eukaryota > Metazoa > Chordata > Mammalia > Carnivora > Hyaenidae > Hyaena > Hyaena hyaena. Next base: position 2,133,330 of record NW_024080832.1, on the reverse strand, counting down.
TGGGTGTAGAAATATGGATCTGGGAGTCACCTGTACAGATGAGCTGAGCTAGCCCAAGAGGAAAACATGTTCTTAAAATCAAAGAACTGAGTCATAAGGAGAGACTATATTTGAGGGTCCAGCAAAGGAGAAAAGTTCTCTAGAGGAGGTAGAGTGAATTGGGAAGTAGAAAGGGAGTTTATAAAAGCTAACCACAGAAAGAGATCAATAATAAGACATTACTCTAATACCAAATGCTACAAAGAAACAAAGAATAGAGGACTGATTTAAAAAAGAAAAGAAAGCAGTGGCTTGATCAATAAGTACTTTTGAGTCACAGTCACTGGTTTCAGCAAAGAGTAGTGAGTATGAAATGGAAGTATAATGTTGGGTAAATATAATGTTGGGTTGAGTAAATGGGTGTGTGAAACAGAATGGTGAATAAACACGTGCATGTTTTAGTTTAACTATTTTATGCTTTGTGAACAAAAGGATCTGAAAACAGAGTTGGGAAATGGAGGGTCCCTGTAAAGGCGTGGGACTACCAGATGGACCAGTCAAACATCACCTACCTCGCAATGGATATGAGGCACATGGAAAAGATGGCATTGGCAAAGGCATCAGGCTTGAAATCACCTCCCAGAATGTCAATGACACGACCAGTATAGTAAGGGATCCATGTCTCCCCTGAAAGAGGCACAAAGGAGAACAGATAAATGTGCCTGCCCCAAGGGCCTTTGCCCACCCCCCAAATCACGATGCCCTCCTGACTCACCCCACACGGCACCACCAAGGAAGAAGAAGGCCAAGAGGAGGAGAGGCAGGTCTGGCCTGGAGAGCTTCAGCAGCTTCCACATCAAGTCTGTGTGGTTCTCCTGGCCCTGCCCCCTCTCCTGGGCTCCTGGAGCTCTCAGCAGCGCCCACACGGTCCAGCTTAGCCCGGCAGCCCCGTACTCCAACAGCAGCCAGCTCCAGGGGGCGGAAGCCACTCTGACTGGGGGAGCGCTCGAGGCACCTGGGACCAGGGCCCTCAGGGAGAGGAACAGCGGGGTCACCAGGCAGAGCGGGGGGAGCAGTGTTCTCACCAGTCCCAGTAGTCCTCCCACCTGTAGCAGCCACCAGAGCCCTCCGAGTCGCAGGGTCCCCTCCAGCCACAGGCCCGGAAGCCCTCGGGGAAGCAGACTTGCCAGAGTCCCCTGAAGCAGCCGGAGGAGAGCCAAGTCGGCCAACAGCAGGAAGGCCCAGGGTCTCAGGCCAGAGAAGCGCATGGTGCTATCTACGGGCGCAAGATGAAGAATTACAGAGGTGGGGTCCCAATCGTTGCCCCTATCCTCACCACCCCGGCTGGGCCAAACCGTCCACCGGGTTCTCATTTTACCCATCTCTACCCTGAAAGATCCCCTGGGGCCCCGGTGCCCATCACTACCTCCCTCCTACCATACAAGACATTCTGCCGGGCAGAGGGAGCCTCATCCTTAAAAAAAAAAAAAAGTCCCGTGACCCCCTCTCCCGAGCCCCCACCCGCCCGCCGCAGCCGAGTTCCGAAGAGCCTCCCTGCGGTCCCCGCCCGGCTCCCTTGCACTCTCCGGGGTCCAGAAAGCAAGGGGCGCGGAGCGGGTGATGGGCTGGGAGGCGTCCGTTAAAGCTCCAGGCTCCGGGCCCAGGAACTCACCGGAGGCGGCTTCGGGACTGAGGCTCCGGAGCGCTTTCTGCTACGTGCTGAGCCCCGAGCTCTGAAATCCGCTCGCCCAGGCTCACCTTCGTTTCCCCGGTCCTGTCTGCCCGCGACGCCCTGAGAACTGGGGAGTCCCGGCGCCCGCCGCTTTCGCTTTCTCTTCCCGGACCCAGCCCGGTTCCGGGCAGCGCCGCCAGCACCAGCGGGGTGCGCGCGACCCCTGCCGACCGCGGGGCGCCGTGTGGAGCCGAGCGAGGACTCGCCGGGCCTGGCAGTGAGCCGCCTGCCCTTAGCAACAGTTACTCTGGAACAGAAAACTGCTGCAAGTGTTTTAAATCGTCATTAAGTAAAATAAAGCTATTTCAAGAATTGAGATGCTTTGTAACTGGAGAACCACTAGATTTTCTCGCCTCAAGCTCTTACTCCCTCAGGCTCTGGTCCTATTTTGAGATCTGCCTCTTCCTCCATCCAAGCTCCAGTTTTATGGTCTGGGATCAAAACAGAGCCAGATTCTGAGCGAAAAACACTCAGGACCTCTCCTAAAAAGAAGATTCCAGACACTATCACCAAGACCTAAGTGAGTTTTCACTTAACCAGATTTTGAGCTAAAGGGCCGGGATTCTTTATTTTCATCTGTCCCCCTCAACACAGCACCTTGCACAGAGCACTTGTTCACATGCCTCTGCATTTGCGTTTCAAATTATGTTGGGAGCACCTTTGGCATATGAGGAACATGGACTTTTTTCCTGGTCTATTTTAACAGTGATTAAGCATAAACGTTATTTTTTAAATTTTTTTAAATATTTTTATTTATTTCTAGACGAGAGAGAGAGACAGCGTGAGCAGGGGAGGGTCAGAGAGAGAGGGAGTCACAGACTCTGAAACAGGCTCCAGGCTCTGAGCTGGCAGTCAGCACAGAGCCCGACGCGGGGCTCGAACCACGAACCGCGACATCATGACCTAAGCGAAAGTCGGACGCTTAACCGACTAAGCCACCCAGGCGCCCCATCATAAACGTTATTTTAAGAGCCCATCTATGGAAAATGCAAGGTTGTTTATTCCAAATATAACTCTTCAGATTGAAACTACCTCCCAAACTCAAAATATCCCCAAAGGAAGGATCACTTGAGTTCCAAACTACCCCTTTGTTACTGGGGTTTACCAATGAGGCACTTCTAGTTGTTTTTTTTTTTTTTTATGTTTATTTATTTTTGAGAGAAAGAGAGAGACAGAGCATGAAAAGGGGAGGGGCAGAGAGAGAGGGAGACACAAAATCTGAAGCAGGCTCCAGGGTCCGAGCTGTCAGCACAGAGCTGGATGCAGGGCTCAAACCCATGAACTGCAAGATCATGACCTGAGCTAAAGTTGGAGGCTCAATCGACTGAGTCACCCAGGCGTCCTCAGGCACTTTTATTTAAGGAGGGATCAGGGATTTGAAGTAGGGGATTACTGAAATCATTCCAACCTTGCCATTATGGGATTTTAAGGATCTCTCCCTAATGAACAAAAGCTCCCTGATCAGCTACTTCCTACTTTCAAGTTTGTCCTTTGACTAACTCCTTAAGAGGGGACATCCTCCGTGACATGCAGCTCCAGCATGACTCAGAAAATCTCATCATGTCTGTCTCATATTTCTATCCTCCTTATTTTTCCTTCATATTCCCCTCTTCGGAGAATCCTTTTCCTCTTCAGTCATGGTCCTGTCTTCTTCCAATTGAGCATGACCCATCATGAAATGGAGCCCCTAGTGTCCATCTTTGCATTCAATATTCAGTATCTCTGAAGTGTTGTTTGAGGTAAATGGCACCATGTTTACAATCACCATATACACACGAGGTGGAAGCTTTTTCATCTAACTTCACAAAGTCAAAAACAGTTATTGTAGTAGCCTACTCCCAGACACCCAAACCATTAACAGTGGGCCACACAGGAGTCTTCAGGTTGCGTCCCTGTGAAAAAGGATCCAAGGATCCTAACCCAAATTAAATGGCAAATATGTGTCCACAGACAATGATCGTCTTCCTGGGGGCATGGAGAAAGGAATGTGGAAGGAAAACCCAAGAGAAATATTTGGTGAAGCCCCATTTGTTAGGTGGGGGCTTGAGTCTCTTCTCAGGGAAAGCTTCTCTATTTCCTGCCCCCTCTTCCCAACAACCCCAGCCTCAAGCCCACTGGCCCACAAAACAGGCATTTATAACCATTTTCCTTTATTGTGTTTAGTGGAGCAACCAGAGGCTGGGAAAGGGGAATGATCCCTGAAACAGAGAACTCTCAATGGGGTAAAATCCCCCCTGCCCCCACTGGCCAGTGGTTATCTCCTACAGAGCTCAGGTTAGGCCCCTCTTTCCTGTGGGGTGTAAGCTGGCCTGGACCCTGAGTCAGCCAGGCTTTGCCAGAGAAGGCGTGTCCAGCAGCCGCCATTACTGCCAGGCCTCCCGGTACTGGTGCAGCAGGTCACTGACGTCTGTGCTTTCCACTTTCACCCAACCATCTTTCTTCATGTGGTACACTGTGGGCAAAGGAGACTAAACATAGAGTCACCTTTCACTTCAGCAAGTTTCTGTCAGTGGTCTTATGTGGAAGGTGACAACAACAGACACTGAAACATACGCTCCAAACATACCTTCTTACTAGAACTTCAGTGCCCCTCTTCCCATGCTGCAAAGCTCCTCCCTACTCTGCCTCCCCTGACTCTCCCAATCTCAAAATCCCCTTCCCCACCCAGGAGTGTGGTAGTGATAGAATTGGTCTCTTACTATTAACAACGCCTCCAGAATAGTTGTCTCGGTGGGTGGCATAAACAATAGCCCTGCGGCCCAGCTCAAAGGCCTCTTCGAGGCTAAGATCTGGCCGGTAGCCACTATCCATGACCCCGTAGGCATAGGTGTTTCCACTGCCAGTGGAGAACATATTTCCGGAGAGCCGATTCCCATTTGAATCCACATAGTAGAGTCCAGGACCCTATAGGAAGCAAGAATGTTCCAGGATGGAACTGGGGAGCGAGTTTTTAGTAACATACAGGTTCAAGTGTAAGCCAAAAGAGTGGACAAAAGAGTAAGAATGACCGCAGGATAGCATTTTAGTAACAATCCTAGAACTTCAGGGGTAAAAAAAAAAAAAAAAAAAAAAAAAAAAAAAATTGGAATCAGCTATTTTATTGAAAAGGACAAGCTNTGAATCCACATAGTAGAGTCCAGGACCCTATAGGAAGCAAGAATGTTCCAGGATGGAACTGGGGAGCGAGTTTTTAGTAACATACAGGTTCAAGTGTAAGCCAAAAGAGTGAAAAAAAAAAAAAAAAAAAACAAAAAAAAGAATTTTAAAAAAAAAAAAAAAAAAAAAAAAAAAAAAAAAAAAAAAAAAAAAAAAAAAAAAAAAGTTGGAATCAGCTATTTTATTGAAAAGGACAAGCTTATCAAACAATGGTCCACGTCTGGACCCAGAAACAGCCCATGGATATGTTGGAACAGCTCTATAACAGTGTTCTATGCACCACACATCTTGTAGGGCAGGGAGTGGGAGCATATGATGGGGAACCTGGTCTCTCGTCCGTCAAGAGGGAATATGGAAAATGGAAAGCACCCACCTTCTTATCCCAGCCGCAGATCATACTGCCCATGGACAGGCCCATGCCTCGGTACTGAAACACCATGTTGGAGAGCAGTTTGGAAGCTGCCGACACTGAGATACGCTCCCCGTTCCGCAGATAGTACAGCCTGGGTACAACAGGGTAGTGGGGGGCAGAGGACTCACAGGTGGCAGAAAGCTAGATCTCTGAGCAACCCACTGGATGCACAGGAAATGATTAAAGAGATAAGCATTTGAGAGGGATGATTTTATAGGATCTAAGGATCAGGGAGGGATTTGGGATTTAAAGTATCTAAACCACATAAAGAAATCCTAGTAAATGATACTGTCCCACCAGGATTGATGATGCCGGGGCTAAATGACTGACGAATTATCTGGTTTACTGGCTGGAGCATAGGCTGAGATTTGGGAGAAAGCTTTTATCACCAAAATGCTGTTTTGTGAAATACTACGTTAGCACCAAGATGCTACATTAGCACAGGGGGAAAGGATGAGGAGCAGTGATCTGGAGGTTCTGGAATCCAGGATTGACCAAAAGGTTTAGGAAGGAGATAAGAGGCCTTGAATACCTGCATTCCTTGGCCAGCAAACGCTCCCAGTACTGACAGTCCGCTGCAGTGCCAGACATGGTGCCAAGCAGGTAAGGGTTAATCTCAATCACCTTATTACACCTTAAGGTGCCTGGAAGAAGATGAAGTTTTGAGAGAGGAGGACTAACCTCTGCAGTTCTCCCTGCGTGTACAAAATCAGCATCTGCTTCTGCCCTGGTGTAGATGTTGGGCTCCTGCTGAGAGGGGGACCCAGCCTCCCAGATTCTGCCTGCTGGAACACACATACTCACTGATGTAACTCCCAGCCGAAGCCCGAGAATCCACCGCCACAATCACTCCATGCTGGAACTTGAAGGCCAGCGTAGTGGTGCCGTGGGCCATTTCGATCTGAACGTTCCTTTCTCCATTCCGACCATGGGACTGGATGAATTCAGTGGGCTAATAAGAAAGAAAAGGCAGAGAACGGGGCACTGAAATTTTCATGGGGCTCCAGGAAAGGGCTTAGGAGAGTTTGGGAATGAGAAGATAGGCAGAGATTCTCCAACCATCAATAACTGTAACGGTTAACAACCAATCTCTATGAGGAAATGGCTTGGGAAAAGAAGCACGTGACACCAACCTTTCCCATTTTCCAGCACGATAGATAGGAAAGGAAATAAATGTTAGCTGTAATTAAACATTTTAAGAGTGGACTTAATGTGGTTTTTTCCCCATCCATAGGTCCTTTAACCCCCACGATGGGTGTTATTAATAATATCCCCATTTTACAGAAGCGATGCCCCAGACCTTGCTTGACTAAGTGACTGAGCCAAGACACACAACAGTTGAATGGCTGAGAGGAAGCCACCAGCCACAGTTCACCCGGTTTCCAAGACACTCCACGGCCCCTATAGCATACGATAGCCCCATGCAAAAGGCTTCGTGATTTGTGTGTGATGGAGAACTGGCAGGAAAGCTCTCTGGTCTCCCTCCACCACACCTCTAACTCTTTGCCCTAATCTGTATTTTCTAACCCTCAGGCGATCAGCCCCTGATTCCCACGTGGCCCCCGCCCTGGCACTGGGCCCTGGATGCGGCTCTCCTTGACTGAAGGATGGCCTCCTCTGGCTTTCCTGGCCTCTAGGGAGTCTCACGGGAGACCCTCCATTCCCCTGAGCCCTCGGGCCCGTCCCCCGCCCCGGGGGGTTGTCTGACAGCCCTGACCTGCATTCCTCGGGGGAGGGCGAACTCCGGAGATCGCAGAGAGAAACTGTAGTGTCCGGGGTCCGAGCGAAGCTGGCTGCCCAGGGCGGGGAAGGCGCAATCCTTCTTCGGCCCTCGGGGGGCCCCGCACACCTCCTGCAGCGCCATAATCGCCTAGGACCCGGAGATGTGTCGGAAGGGGAAGCGAAAGCGAAAGCCCTCAGCCTCAAGGGGAGGGAACCAGAATTTTTTCCGCATCCCCCTGCCCTTTCCAAGAAGAGGCTAGTAGGTGGCTGGAGACCAGGAATATTAGGAAGAGGTTTCTCTGCGCCGGCTTTACAGGGGTTGAGGAAACAGGGGGTGATAGGCTGTCAGAAGAAAAGGAGAAAGAGAGGGAGAGGCTTCGAAAGCCCTGTTGGCGCTGAGATTACAGTAGACACCGACACGCCGCAGGGCATCTTCTGGAACACTTACGAAGTGGGTATGGGGTTGTATGGTCTTGAAGGCTTAGCTTCAACCAGAAAGCTGCAAGTCAGCAAGAAGCCGGGGACAGTTTCACCTCCGGGAGTTGGGGTGTTCATAGGAGCATCATTTTATAAGAGTCGGACAAAGAGGAGGATGTGGGGGCAGTGAGTCTTGAGGACCGGTTCTGGGGCAGCCGGCAGCGGCATATACCCGCAGCGTCTGGGGGAAGAAGGCTCGGTCTCTGAATCTTTCGACTTTGTCCCTCAGGGCCGCTCCCGGTTCTATCTCCCTAACCTATAGCCACCCGAAAGAACCACCCTTTTTGCACACAGCTCCTCACACCACTCCCGATCGACTGAGCACTTTGGGGAAACTCTTCTAACTAAACCCTGTCTCTCCTTGCAACCTGTGTTGGCCTAAACTACCCGGCAACTGTTAACATCACACTACCATGGCCCTCCCAGAATGGAAGAAATTTACTAAACCGCTCTCCCCGCCCCCCCCCCCCCCCCCCCCCCCCCGCCCGCACTGGGCTGAAATTACCCCCGGCAGGTGCCACCTCTGAGCCGGGTGAGTTCTGGAGGAAAAGACCAGGGAGGGGCCGGTGGTAAACTCTGAGCTCTCTGGCTGCGCGCTTGCACTTCCTCTAGCTGCGCTCGCCCTCCATTTTCCACATCAGAAAGGCCATGGCTCGCAGTTGGGAGCTGCGGCTGCTGGTGCTTGGAGGGTGCTGTATCCCACTCCCGCTTATCCTTGGGCGCAGACATGGGAGCATGGGGTAGTGGAGGGGCAACCATAAGAAACAGAAAACTTAAGGGAGGGTATGGCACACTTAGGACTGTGAAGTGTGCAAATGCTGGTGAGCCATTTGGTGCGCTGATAACAGGAGAAACCACAGTTATAAAACACCAACTTTATTATAAATATCAAGGATCCAGAGTGTGTTTATGGGCCAGCATATGCCTGTAGTCCTATTGGAAAGTATTTTCTCTGTGTATTCTAAAGTTCTTCTCATTTTCAGGGCTGTATCCACAACAACCCTGGTTCTAAACCCAGTTACACTAAGGGGTTACAAACTCTTTTCTTCCAAGAAATCCACATTATCAAGAGGAGCTTGGAGAGGTGGTAACACTCGTGGCATAATTTCAGGCATCATTCTAAGAGGTCACTCCTAGAAGCAACTGCCTATTGTGCAGCTCCGGTAACACCTTTGTTCCCAAATTCTCCACTACAGAGGGCAGAAAAGAAGGGAAGGAGGTGGCATGTGCAGGTCTGAGAAGTCTTTCATTCTGGAGCACCTGACCCATCAGGAGCCTGCAACATGGCCCAGTAGCGTCCCCTCCTCTCCACGAGCTGCTGGTGGGTTCCTGCTTCACAGATGGTGCCTCCTTCTAGAAAGAGGATTTGGTCAGCCTGCTCCACCAAGCTGAGACACTGGGTGATGAGAAGCACAGACCGAGAGCATCGCTCAGGGCTTTTGTACAGGAGCTGCTCCACCTGAGAAAAGACACGGATTCTGTCAAGAACCCAGGGAGACATCCGTGTTTCCAGAGCAGGAATCACCAGGGTCACTGCCACCTCTACCAACAACCCCAAAGAGTTGAAGATTCTTGTTCTGAGTATTTCTCTGTCCAACCTTTGATTTGTTAAGGACTGTTTACATGAGGTGGCAACAGTAGAATAAAAGTAAGCGTCCTATGGTGAAGCCCATAAAGAAAGAGTAAAGGACATCAAATAGTCTCTCCTCTCTACCTATAAACTGGGGGTTTTCTATTCCATTTTAAAGAAATATAACTTAGTGGCAAAAAGCATGAGCATGGTCAGGCAGGATTGCTTTTGGGTCTACGCTCCACTACTCAACAGCTCACATTTAGCAGGTCACTCAACCTCTCTTAGCCTCTATTTTATCATCTGTAGAATGAGGATAACAATGCCCAGCTCACAGGCATTTATGATTAATAAATGAGTGCGACAGTACATGGAGAGAGCCTGGTAGCATGTCTGGCATACAGTAAAAGAGCAAAAGCTCAATTGATACTAATCTTATTAGGATGGTCTTCTTATGTTTGGCTTCAGAGATTGAGTCTATAGATAGTCTCTTTGAATTGGTTCTAAGCATCTTGAAGAGCAGCTGTTGGGAACTGAGAATTCCAAGGATTGGTTTGGATAATTATGTTAGTATAGCTCACACAGGATGAGTGAAGGAAGGAAGACTGGGTGGGATATAGTCACTAACAAAATGTCTCTCTCACCCGTAACTGGTTATTTGAATCGAGGGCACTGGTAGCATCATCCAAGATAAGTACACGTGGTTTCCGGATCAGTGCTCGAGCCAAGGCCACTGCCTGTCGCTGACCCCCTGATAGCTGGCTCCCAGCCTCGCCCACCTCTGTAGAGATAAGAGCCCAGGTGAGGGCTGGGCAACCACATGTACGTCCACGTGCTTGCTTGCACGTGTACATGCGCATATGCACACGCACACACACACACACACACACACACACACACCAAGGACTGGATGCATTCACCTTCCTTCTGGGAAGGTGAAGAAGTTCTAAGGATGTGAGGATGAAGAAGCCATAGGAACAAGATCCTACACCTTTAAACTTCAGTGGGTTGGGAAGAACTACTGAATAAAGGTTTCAGTAAAGATGTCTGGGTGATGACATGAGCTGAGAAAGCACCTGTGTTATAGCCCTGAGGGAGTTCAGAGATGAAGCTATGGGCTCCAGACTCCACTGCAGCAGCTATGACTTCCTCCATAGTTGGCTTCTGGACCAGGCCATAGGCAATATTTTCTCGAAAACTCCTTCCAAATAGCTGTGGCTCTTGTCCCACTGCAGCCACCTGGGACAAAATATGATGAAGAGTCATAGAACAAGGGACACAGGAGTGTGGTTATCTAGAGATTGATGGCTCAAAATCTTTACCGAAGGCATATCACAAAATTACACACCAGAGCCCCTCTCCCGACCACATCCCATCTCCATTCAAGGACCATCACTCCCTAGCCTTCCTTTTGGAGTGCTTGGTAAGAGTATCGTTGAGAGTTCTTCTCACTCAATGCCCCCTGCCCTCCCCCATGCCATCTTCTTGCTTACCTGTGTGTGCAGGTAGCGGTGCTCATATTGGGGAAGGGGTTTCATATTCAGCAGCACCTGCCCGTTAGTGGGCTGATACAGATTCTGCAGCAGGGCAGCCACTGTGCTCTTCCCAGACCCATTGGGCCCCACCAGAGCCATCACCTCACCAGGACGCAGGGTGAATGTCAGCCCCTGGAAGCCAGAGAATCAAAAATAAAGAGGCAGACTGAGACTCTAACCTTTAGTCTGTCATTGTCTCCTTACATAGCATGATGTCTTACCCCAGAGAAGAAAGGGGGGAAATTGGGGAAATACAGCAACTCCTATCCTCCCACAGGCATAGACCTCTGTTCATCAGGGAGACAGCTCCCCAAGGGGTAGAGACGAAAGGTGAGGCAAAAACCAGAGTGAAGACCAAGCACTGGTATACCACACACCTGGTATTACATATCATGAGAAAACAGAAAAGAAAATTACAGTCTAAATCACAAATAGAAAGAAAAAGAAAGAAGACTAGAGATAGATTTTGCTTCAGCAATTTCTTAGGATATGAGACCCTTCCCCCTGAGAGCCTCTTCTCAATTCTCCTTAGAAATTCAAACCAGCTCTTGAGTTTGGGGCAGTTGTATGGAGTAGACAGTGCTCATCTTTGCCTTTGGAGGGTTCGGAAGGCTCTACCTGAACCTTGTGTTAAGCAGGCTGAAGGCAAGAAGGAAGTTTAGCATGGCAGAGTCGAGAGTGAGGCTGGTGAACACCGAGGATCGGTAGGTTGTACCTGCAGCACTGGGACATCTGGACGGTTTGGGTAGGCGAAGGAGACATCTTGAAACTTGACAAGGCCCTCTAGGTTTACAGGAGTCAACACACCACTGGCAGGACAGCGAGGAATCCGGTCCAGGTATTCAAATATTTTCTCTGAGGAGCCCACAGCCTTCTGTACGCTGGGGTAGGTGGAGAGCAGTGCCTGGGAGCGGGGGGGGGGGGGGGGGGATAAGAGTATTGAGAAGGGAGAGAACTAATCTATTTGCCAGGGTTATGTGATATGAGAAGGGTAAAGCATGGAAGGAAGGTGACACAGGTGGTGACAGAACATGGGATGGAAAAGCACGGGGGAATGAAAACGGAAGGGTCTCACCTCAACAGCTGTGGTGAACTGGATCTGATAGAGAATAAATGTGACAAGGTCTCCACTGCTTACAGCCCCACTTGTCACCAGCCGCCCACCTATGTACAGGATTCCCACCTTCAGCAGCATCTCTGAGATCTGTGGAAAGGCCACAGAAAAAAAGGATTGTGGTTGAAATATCTCAAGGGAGGTGCAAGGAACTAGACTCGTTAGTCATTATGAAGATATAAAGACCCTTTCCCCCAGGTAAGAGCAGGAGGTTCCCCAGAGGGAAGGGAAGAATGCAGCACGGAGGCTCCATGGAGTCGTGCTCGGTTATCATCACTATCATCACCATCACCGTTATCGCTTCCAAGGAACATTTTGCTCTTCACAAAAGGCCTTCATGAATGTGATGCCATCTAAAATTCATACCAACAACCCTGTAGACAAGGTCATACCACTCCCACTTTTTAAAACGAGGAAATGGTCTCACGAGAAAGTAAGTTACTAGCCCATGGTCAAAAAGCTAGTAAATGGCAGCATCAAGCCAGGAATTCCCAAATGCTGCTCTAGTTCTCTTTCCATTATATAACAGATGCCCCTTATCCCAGGCTTCTGCTATTCCCATGGCTCTTGCTAGCACATTCACAGAGTCTCAGAATGATGCGGGACCAGGTACAGGAATTTATGGTTCCCTGAGTGCTGCCTGAGAGGCAAAGAAAGGCCCTGGGACTGGAAAACGTGGATCTCCCTCAAAAGGGGGCTGGCTGGATTCTGTGTACCTTGGTGAAAGGATGCCATCCAGCAGGCCTAAAAAAAGGGAGGCAGTTAGGAACACTGAGTAGGGTGACAATACTGAAGCAACCATTGCCCAGTGGAAGAGTGTGGAACAGAGTCACGGAAAAGGGAATGGAGTCAAGGCCTCTCAGGGACAAGGGACTAGGCATTCATCTCCAGGTGCTCACACTGGTGGTCCAGCGGTTGACTGCATAGGCCAGAGCCTCCTTCTGATGGAGTGTCTTCATATCCTGCAGCTTTTGCCTATACTTCTGGGCCTCACCCTCCTCGTTGGCAAAGCTCCGGACTGTGGGCATGGCTGACAGAACCTCAATGGCCACCTGGCTGGACTCTGCCAGAGATTCCTGCACCTGTGCTGCCAGCGCCTGTAGAGACATGGACAAGAGATGTCACACAGGGTTGGCGAACCGTAAGGGACACTAATGCCTGAGTTACCTAGTTGGAGACTAAAGGTGAGAAGAGGCAGGTGAATGAAGAAAAGAGAAGGGGGCATCATTACACTCCCTAGATACTAAAGAGGCACACAAGAGAGGAGGTCACTGAGAAGGGTCGAAGGAATCATAATCTTGAGGCTGGTAATCATGTTTGTAAAGACAGATTGTGGGCAGAAGTTACAAGACAATACACACAGAATATGGAGCTCAACACTGAGCAATCCAGGAACATGAACTATATGGCCAAGGAGTCCCGTGAAGATGGAAAATCAAGTGAGGGTCCCAGGAGAGAACCCTGAGGGAATTAATTCTGCCTAGTCTGGGAAATGAAGGTCTGTGTAGGGTGAGGTATCTCCCTGGACATACCTGGTGCCATTTCCCCAGTGCCTTAGGCACAAGAAAAAGCAGAGGCAGGACGGCGAGGGTGACCATGGTGAGGGACAGTGACCCCCAGAGCATGAGCACCAAGAGACACAGCCCCCGCACCAGGTACCACAACAATAGGCTCAGCTCCTCACTCAGACTCTCACTCAGGGTGGATGTGTCCTCTGTCACCCGAGAAGTGATGGCTCCTGCCGGGGTTGGGGAGAAGACAGTGAATCAATGAAAGGCTCAGAGGGGTGGGACAGACTAGCAATGAGCCAGGGGGAGGCGACGAGGGGACCACACAGTGTTCTGAAGAGCTGAGGAAAACAAGGCAAGGGGGATAGGGCAGCTTAGGGTTTTCAGTGCAGGGAGAATGAGTGTTAGAAAGAAAAAGACTGGGGGCCCATGGGTGGCTCAGTTGGATAAGCATCCAACTTCAGCTCAGGTCATGATCTCACAGCTTTGCAAGTTCGAGCCCCCACATAGAGCTCTTTGCTGATAGCACAGAGACTGGAGCCTGCCTCAGATTCTGTGTCTCCCTCTCTCTCTGCCCTTCCCTACTCATGCTCTGTCTCTCTCTCTCTCTCAAAAGTAAACAAACATTTAAGAAAGAAAGGAAGGAAGGAAAAAAGAAAGAGAGAAAGAATGGGAAAGCCTGACTGAAGACTTCCATTTTAACTATAAAGAAATTGAGGCCCATGTGAATTTCCATTTCTCTGACAAATTTTCGTTCCTTAAAGAACATGTATACCCCATGCTGCATATAAAGGCAAGAAGAGCTTAAGCTGGTCACATAACAGAGCTGGGGAAAAACAAAGGGTGCTGCTAGAAAGCAGTCCTGAAAACAATACTGGGCACTGGGCTGGGAATCAGGAGACAAGTTCCATCCCAAAGCTCACTTCTATCCATATATGACCATGCCAGGTTCAGCATTTAGGGTCCAGGCTTCAGTTTCCTTCTCTGTAAAATAGTTAGTTGGACTCTGTGATCGTAAAATTTCCAGGCTTGAAATTCTGTAGTTTCTATCTAAATATACACTCAGGGGATAAATTATGGAAAAATCTTAGATGGAAAAAATTCAGAATATAGTATGATATGATAGATATGATATGATGAATACAATATAATAGTTATAATATAATAAATATGATATGATATGTATAATATAATAATATTTTGTTCTTGAGGCATACCAAGAATTAGAAATGACAATGTCTATGTGGGAGAGAGATCAAAGTTGTAAGTAAAAGAGGATATATGGGTAATATAGGGAGTATATAGATGTATAATGAAAGAGTTTCAAGACACACCCGTTTGGTTCTGTTGGAAAAACTCTGTTTCCTGGCGCAGAACAGCCTGAAATACCTCTCCCTGCAAGTGGCTGTGCACACGGCCCATGATGCTGTAATAGATCCTATCACATACGAACTCCAGCACTGCACTAGAGAGAGATGAGGAGAAGAGGAATCAGGGTGTGTTCAGGGGACAGAGAGAAGGTCCCAAAAAGTGCACTTTGGACAGTTGCCCCAACTTCCATCTCCCCCTTTTTCTGCCCCCCCCCCATTCTCAACCTTCCTTCTTCATTCAGCCCCCAGACCTGGCTATGGTGAGAATGGACATGAGCAGTATGTATGTCATGAAACCAGAAGCTGTCCTATCTTGTACAATGAAGTCAATGAGGCGGCCCGTGAAGAACGGCATGGCCATCTCCCCTGGAGAGAGAAAGGAGGGACGGGTCAGCCAAGCAAGCAGATAAGCTCCAACCAGACTGCCCCCAGCCCATCCCCCTCTTTGACTGTCACCAGTATCCTGAGGGCACCAGCAAAAAGCGGACAGAGGACACAGCTCCGCCCCTGAACAGGCCACCCTGGAACTCACAACCCTGAGCCCCACCAGACCTTTGGGGTTTACTTAGGAAGGCCAGAGGTCATAGGGTGTGCTGTCCAGAAGAAAGGACTTGCCCAAGGTGGCCAGTGAGGCAACACTGAGGCAGCACTGGAGTCCAGGACTCCTGACTCCCACCCAGTCCAGGGCCCTTTCCTGGGTACTAGGTGGTCTCACGACCAGAGCTGGGTCGCCCTCCCCTGATCCACATTTCCCAGAACCCACACTAGCCGATCTCTGTCCGTCCCTCTTTCCCTGCATCCCTCTTACCAAGACAGGAGAGGACACACAGGACCATCAGGAGCGGGAAGCGTCGTATCTCTGAACCCAGGCAACCTAGAAGCCGGCGCACCGCCCCTCCTGAACCCCCGTGGCTTTCCGGCCCCCAAAGTCCCCTGAGCTTTTGCCAAATGGCAGCTGCAGGCAGTGCTGCTACATAACTGAGGGCGAAGGCATCCAGGCGACTTCCCCAGTGCAGGAGCCTGGAGCTGTGAGAATCCCTGGGAACCCTCCACGAGCTCAGCTCTCGGAAGAGGGCGAGTCCTGGCAGGGCCAAGCTCAGCGCCGCCGCCAACGACTGCAAAGCACCCAGCCATCCCCGGACTCCTGCGCTTTCGCTCCGGGAGCCGACCGTTGCCCTGAGAACCCCGCGGGCCCCCAGCCACAGCACAGCCCAGCGGCTCAGGCCCGACACCCAGACCCGCAGCAGCGGCAGCGCGGGGGGTATCAGCAAGGAGCAGATTCTGGGGAGCGCGCCCCGGAGCAGCACCCAGTCGACGAGAACCAGCAGCGCTATCCCCAGCCACGCGACGGAAGTTCGGGACGGGCAGAGGCACCCGCAAGGCCTGGGGGACCCAGAGCCGGCCATGGGCGCGCTGTCGCTGCCGGGGGTCGCGGCCCCGCCTGGGACTCTCCGCTGTCCCCGCCGCGCGGGAGGCTCTGGGCGCCGGTCGCGTCCGTGTGGGAGAGGGCTCCGGCACCCGCCGCGGGGAGAGGAGGGAAGGGCGGGCGGAGGCGGGGCTTTGGAAAGTCCCGGGAAGGGCTGGATCAGGCGGCGCTAGCTAGAAGCCTGCGGTTTCTCGGAAAGAGAAAGCGAAAGCGGTAGGCGGCTCTGTCGATCCGCCCCCTTCAGCCTGCGGCCCGCCCAGACTGTTTTGGGAGAAGGCGTGGGAATCCCATCTGAGGTTCTGCAGCCAGAAGCCTTGAGGCTCCGCCTACTCCATCACGCACACTCGTCCTTCCTTTCACTGCTACCTCTTGCGGACCCCATTTGTCGGGACTTTATTTACCCCAGCCTTCGGACTTTCTTAGCCCCAGACCTTTTCGTCACTTGTCTCTGGGCAGTTCTGCCGCAGGTAGGTTAGCGCGGGGTGCAAAGCCGCACCAAAGGACGCGGCGCCCTCTAGCGGTCGTAGTGAAGGCGCGGGGCTATACAGGCTGTGCGCTGCCCACGTCCCAGGACGGAAACCAGTGCCCCAGGCGGCAAAGAGCTTGGCGCCTCCCAGAGATGCTGCGGTCTGACGAAGTCCACACTGGGGTAAGTAGTCTGTGCTAGGAGTTTACTTAGCAGAGGAGTCAAGAAGGTGGAGCGACAGGGGGACCCTGGAAGCTCTGAGGAATGAATGTAGTGTCTAACAGAGTGAGGAGGTAGATTGTAGCAGCCAGTGCTTGTACAGATGCCCTGCGATGAATACAGGGCATCTCTATTCTGAAGGGGGTCGTGCAGGGGTCCGCGAAGGACTGGGCGCGCCAGGCTGGTGGAGAAGGAGGTGCTTTGGCTCTTCGCTGGAAGTGTCGAGGGGAAGCTTCTCTGAAGCGCTTTCGCTTTCAACTCTGGACTAGAGAGAGGGGCTGGTTAAATCAAGGGAAGGGGTCGGAGAAGGTGCAGATGAATGAAGAAATGGTGCCCTGGGGGAAGTAGAACCGCACTTGGGAAAGGAGAATATGGGCACTGATTGAGAAGGGACTGCTCACTTTGATAAACTGGCCCCTGCGAAACTCATACCCCCGCCCTGATAATGGGGATTCCTTGTGAGCTGGTGGTGCCCTTCACCAGCCTGATCCAAGAAGGCTCCTGCTTGGCCCAGGTGCTGCTGTGCTCCCTTCCTTGGGTCGTCCCTGCACACTCCTACCCGCCTGCCCAGGCTAGGCAACCGAAGCTGTCCACTGCCCAAGGCTGGCTGGCTGGCTGGCTTTTGCTTCCAAACTACTGCCACCACTCTTGGCTTGAAGGCAGCATTGTCTTCGAGAAATAACCTCTAGAATGGGGCTGCCCTTATTCAGTGGCCCTCCCTTCATGATAAGTCAGTATGTCTGAAAGCACACTCAGGGCAACAGCCCCGGGGTCCAGAATAATTTATGGGATGATGAGAATGCACTAAACCCATTTATAAGGTAAAAAAAAAACAAAAAAAAAAAAAACAAAAAAAAAAGAAACTCCCCTCCCTGCCTGATGAGCGGTGGGAAGTAGAAAACAGAAGTCACAACAAGAGATGGAGGTTAGACCTTTGTTTTAATCCCAGTCTGTATTAATCTGGGTGACCTTGAGAAGTCAATTGCCTCTTCTATGATTCCGTTTCCTTATTTGAACCAAGGATCTTTAGGGCTCTTTCCAACTCAACAGGAGTAGAAAACGTATAGCTTTATTCCTTTCACCTTCCTGAATTCTTTTTCTTAATGTCTTTCCTTGACCTGAAAAAGTCAGCCCAAACTCCCCAAACAAATCGTCCCAGTACAGATCTCTTCCCCTAACTAGTGAGGTATGGGCTGACCTCTTGATCAGAAATCCTTAAATGAAAGCTTTATGTTAAATCATCTCATGCTCCTGCCTGCTTCCCTCCTTACTTAATGTATGACTCTGCTAATCACTGCAGCCCTTGATGTTTTCTGCTGTTTAATAAACTGGTTAAGGGGGCGTGGGATGGAGAACTATGGGCCAAAAGAAGACAACCTTGTTTCCCAAAGTCACAGTCACTTGCTCTGTGTTGGGTCTGCACCACATCTGCACACGAAACAAGCACATGTGGTGGAAGTAATTCACTTGTGGGGCTGCTTTATACTACAAGTACTGGGGCACCAGTGCTTGGAAGCCCTCCCACTCTGAGCCAGATTTCTACCTCTGCAGACCTCATCCCCACCTCTTTCTTTATAATTGGGAAAGATTCTACTTAGGAAGTTGGGGACCTAGGGATGTGATTCTTTCCATCATGCCATGACATTCCCTTACAGCTGGGAGAGGAAATAGAGAAAATGGAAAGATGGAGGGGAAATCCCATATTGGGAATCAGCTCTGGCCTGAATTACTGTATGATCTTCAGCTGGTCACCTCCTTTCTGGAAATGTTTCTTCATCTGTAACATGAGGGAATCAAGACTCTTACTGCTCTGACATCCCATCCTCCACATCCCCACAGACAACCATCATGGCAGTGGAGTTTGACGGAGGTGTTGTAGTGGGCTCTGACTCCCGGGTGTCTGCAGGGTGAGTACCAGTCAAAGTGAATGCTTCTAGAAGGAAGCCAATGGCCCCAAAACCGATTTTTCTTACCCGTTCATGAAGAGACAGTGGAATTTTGCAGAAATTGAGTTAACCTTTCAGAAAGATCCCTGTCATGAGATACATGGCAAGTGCTTGGGTCCCTAAATTGATGGACGAGAAATCAGGAGCCTGAATGCTTATGTGGCCATCCCTACAGGAGTGGGTACATAAGAGGGGCACCTGGGTGGCTCAGTCAGTTAAGCGTCCGATTTCGGCTCAGGTCATGATCTTACGGTTCGTGGGTTCGAGCCCCACATAGGGCTCTGTGCTGACAGCTAGCTCAGAGCCTGGAGCCTGAGCCTGTCTTTGGATTCTGTGACTCCCTCTCTCTCTGACCCTCCCCTGCTCACACTGTCTCTGTCTCTCTCTCAAAAATAAATAAAACATTCAAAAAAGAAAAAAAGGAGCGGTTATATTAAAAAAGGGTATGAGAAGGAGGTAGGATACAAAGATTTCAGGGGCCCTCCTTCCATCTATGTTTAGAAATAAAAAAAGATGGTTCTGGGCACCTGGGTGATTCAGTCAGCTGAGCATCTGACTCTGCTTTCAGCTCAGGTCATGATCCCAGGGTTATGGGGTCGAGCCGCAAATCCTCAGCCTGCTTAAGATTCTTTCTCTCTCCCCTTCTGCCCCTCTCTCCTGCTTATGCTCTGTCTCTAAAATTATACGAAATGAATAAAATAAAATAAAATAGAAAGAAAAAAAATGGTTCTGCCAAGCAGATATTCTAGCTTCTCATCCGGTATATGTTGAATTAATTTTGTCTCCTCCCTCCTGACCAGTTTCCTGGTCCCATATGCGAAATGGGTATATGGGATTAGGTCAATATTGTTTACTTTATGTCCCAAAGAACACATAACTTCCTCTAGATGGGTATAGCAAAGAAAAATTACTTAAGAACATTACTCTTAATTTACTTTTTTTTTGTTTTATTATAAAATCTAAGCCTGAAAATAAGTCTAATTTTGATAATTACTTGCAATAATTAATCTGAGATGATTTTTTCTTCCTGCTCTAATCCAAATATTAAATTTCATGTGCTCTGTAGTGGCTGTTCTCTTGTCAAATAAATTTGACAATCACTGTATGATTAACCTCAAGAATTCTGGCAACACTATGGGGCACCTGGGTGGCTCAGTCAGCTAAGCGTCCAACTTCGGCTCGGGTCATGATCTCACGGTTTGTGGGTTCGAGCCCCATGTCGGGCTCTGTGCTGACAGCTAGCTCAGAGCCTGGAGCCTGTCTTTGAATTCTGTGTCTCCCTCTCGCTCGCACCCTCCCCTGCTCACGCTGTCTCTTTCTGACTCTCAAAAATAAATTAAAAACATTAAAAAAAAAAAAAAGAATTCTGGCAACACTAATATTGGTGACTGTTGACTCCTTCCCGGCAGAGAGGCAGTGGTAAACCGAGTGTATAACAAGCTGTCTCCCCTACATCAACACATCTACTGTGCTCTTTCTGGTTCTGCTGCTGATGCCCAAGCCATGGCAGACATGGCTGCCTATCAACTGGAGCTCCACGGGTATGAAGCTTTGGGGTCCTCAGTCCACATTCACTACAGTTCTCCCAACCAGCAACCCCTATACAGTATCCTATTCCAGGAGCGCTGCAGTGAACAATATAAAATTCTTGTTTGGACTCCTGTTTTTATTAGCTTTGATCTGGCACTTGAATCCCAAGCCTGGTTTCTGCCTCTGTAAAGTGGAGATAATTAATAATAACTACCCTATCTCACCCGAAGGTTATTTTGAGAATCAAATGATCCCTGTGAAAATGGCTTGAAAATTGTGAATCACTATCCTAATATAAATAACGAGAAAGAAGACGATGATGTGGACTACCATACCATCCGGCAGTTACCGTGTAAAATGCCAGGGTCATTGGTGCAGAAGTAAAGCTTATCTACTTTTATCCACATAGGCAGGGCCCTTGCAGCCAAGAGTTATACAGTTAGGGGATGGGTGGGTAGGGCAAAGAGTAAAGGAGGGGAACACTGAAATTTTCTTACCAGTTGGTGGTGGGAGATTGGTCCCCTGTACGTGTGGGAGAGAAGCTGGACTTTGAACTATTACAGGTATAGGTCTCAGGTTTCAAGTGTCCCTCGGCAGGGATGATGGTAATGGCACAGGAGGGTAGAACTTCAGGAAGTCATATTGACGCCTATTGCTAACACTTCCTTTAGGTTGGAACTGGAAGAATGTCCGCTTGTTCTAGCTGCTGCCAACGTGATAAGGAATGTCTCTTATAAGTACCGGGAGGACCTGTCTGCACATCTCATAG
The DNA here is from genome assembly GCF_003009895.1 of Hyaena hyaena. NCBI lineage: Eukaryota > Metazoa > Chordata > Mammalia > Carnivora > Hyaenidae > Hyaena > Hyaena hyaena. Next base: position 2,112,399 of record NW_024080832.1, on the reverse strand, counting down.
TAGCTGGCTGGGACCGACGTGACGGGGGTCAGGTGAGTCTCTCCCAACGCACTCCCTCCCTTGGTGTTCCCTGCTACCCTACAGAGGGAGATAGAAGTCGTATGTCATTCTACCAATGAGTTCCAAGGACACTGCCTTTAAAAGTATAGTATAATCTCAACGGACGGGAGAAGGAGACAGTGGGGCTTCGCTGCAGAACACAGAGATGCGCTGCTTGCCTCACTGGCAAGGAGAGGATCGATGCTTCCATAGTCTGACCTGAAGGCGCCTCCCCTAGGTGTATGGAACCCTGGGAGGAATGCTGACTCGGCAGCCCTTTGCCGTTGGTGGCTCTGGCAGCACCTATATCTACGGGTATGTGGATGCAGCATATAAACCAGGCATGTCTCCTGAGGAGTGCAGGTCTTTCGCCACCAAAGGTAACTAACCAAGTGGAAGGGTGCCTGGGGAGGGCTTTTAACACGGAAAGGAAGTTGAGTGTGAGGAACACGATGAGGAATACATGAGCGATCATTTAATTTAATGTCCAAACTGGAACACTTTTGAGAGGGACAGTGCAAGACAATATACTGCACTAGACAGGACCTCAGAATCAAAGGCATAAACCTGGACTGTTTATTTGAGTACCCCAAATTAGAATATGCAGTTATTCTAAGAATCACTGGTGTGCTAGAGTGGGCTTGGGCTAGCTCATGACAGTCAATTGTTAAATAGTCAAGGATTCATAAGCTGCTTATGTATCTATTCATAACTCGAAATCCCTTGTGGTGGGAGTTTTGAGACCACCAACACCAGGAGATGCTACATATAAAGAAAGGCTTTATTTTTTTTAAGTTGGTTTACTGGCAAACCACTTGATATGTGTCCCAAGAAGGTGGGTTTTGAGGTCTGAAAGTGGTAGTAAGCTTATGGACAGGAGGGGAAGGAAAAGATTTCTGAAGCTGAGTCATTCTCTCTCCTTCTCTCCAACCTGAAACCCTCTGCAGCTATCACTCTGGCCATGAACCGGGATGGCTCTAGTGGGGGTGTCGTCTACCTGGTCACTATTACAGCTGCTGGCGTGGACCATCAAGTAATCTTGGGTAATGACCTGCCAAAATTCTATGACAAGTGAATCTTCCTTAGACCTCCTTTCCTTATTTTGTAATAAACTCTTTGGGACCAGAACCTTGTATGGTCAATGGAAAATGAGTGCTCAAGGAGATGAAGCTTAGGGGAGGAGGCTTCCTCCCTCCAGGAAGTTAGATACCCTTTCTTCATTTTGTGCCATGTCCCTATTTCTAGATACCCTTTCTTAATATGTTCATTCACATTAAAGATCAATACATGACCAGTGCTTAAAATTGGATGATTTGTGAGTTTCAAAGAATAACAACAATCAAAACATTGAGCAAGGTATTAGCCAAATGCTTCTAAACCTTATCTCTTATAACCCAAACAAAAGAATTCACATGGATTAGACTATTACTTCCATTTACAGACAGATGAAGGCCTAGAAAAAGTTGGTCCCTTGACCAAAGTCAAAGCCAATTCAAAAGCTGAAATCTGGGATTTAGTTCTTTTTTTACCATATGCCCTTCCTCCCCACTACAGAAAACTTTCCATTTCCCTCAAGCAACATATATCATGTCTTCCTTAAAATCTGCAATAGTTAGCCAGCACAGTAGTTGACACTTAGGAAGTTATTGCCAGATGCCTGAGTAACTGTTGTTAAACAGGCCGAGTTACGGCCCAGTCTTTGCCACCCTCTTCCCGAGTGACAGGGCAAATCATTCCCCTTCTGTGAGCCCTCATTTCCTCTTCTGTCAAATGAAGATGTTGAGCTACTTCTAAGGTGGTTTATAGCTTGGACGTCCAATGTCATTTTGCTAATAAGTGAGCAGTTAAGAGATATATTTAACAGAAATCATAGTAGGCTACCCAGAAAGCTTCTGTCTGCTTTTCTTTCTGGGTTTCAGGCTTCATATAAATTCAGAGTACCCTAAAACAATCCTATGCCCTCAGGAGTATGTGTTTCATTGGAGGGGGGAAAAAACCTAAAATTGTAGAGACTTGAGTTCTCTCTAGCCATGATATTTAATTTATTCTGAAGTTTCCAATAATAGTTTAAGAGCTTATCTCTCCACTGATCACAACTAGAAACTCTGGAAAGCAGACAAAAAGCAAGTGCGGAAGGACTCTGAAAAATAGACAAAAGCAGGTGGGCTATGAGGAGAGCCAAAACTTGGAGAGGGAACACTCCCCAGGGGCAGCTTTGGATTTGTTTCCTTCTTTCATCTGCCAGATTTGCCCTGAAGTTAGGCCTCAGGTATAAAGCTGCAGTGCCCAAAATTGCCAAGAGAAACATCATCATTCTGACTGGAGGAATGGAGGAACCAGAAAAATGAGGCCCCAGTGGGCGGGATAGTTTAGGAGGGTTCCCACATGAGGGAGCAGCTGGAGAAGGGGATTCTTTAAGTCTAGGTTGGAACTCACAAGTACCGGGTGACCCTGAGTTGCACAACGTGACACAGAGCACGGACTTTTTGAGAGCTGAACTAAGATTTAAACCTTTTAAAATTAGGAAGCTATATTTTTCTTTTTGGTCAAAGAATTGTGTCTTGTGTCCCTCATTCCAAAAATGACTTGTAGCAGTTCACAGAGACAGACACGACTGAAAAAGAGGAAGGAGGAGAAAAAACTGGAACAGAGAGAAAAATAAAGCTATGAAATAAGTAAAGCCAGGGGGGATCAAACTAAAATACAAAATGAATATCTTAAAAAAAAAAAAAAGGAAATGGAGTACTGGGTCTGTCTTATACTGGCAAACAAGAGCAAATTGTAAAATGTTCAGGAATTGTGAAAGACATTTGTTAACCATGGGTAGCTTCACATTGGCTGTGATGGAAGTATTTATTCTACAGAAACCAGGAATGTTACATGTCTGAATTCTTTCTCCCAGAGAGCCAGTTTTACAGGATATATGTTTATCAACCAGCTACAGATGGGTTAAAAAAAAAAAAAAAAAGACAATTGGCTCTGAGCTACAAGGTAGTGAAAACAACGAAGAAAGGGAAATTAGGTATGAAGTTCAAAAGATTCATTTAAAAGGTATGGCATAGGGAATATAGTTAATGGTATCGTAATAGTATTGTATGGTGACAGATAGTAGCTATACTTGTGGTGAGCATAGCATAACATAAACTTGTGGGATCACTATGTTGTACACCTAAAACTAATGTAACATTATGTGTCAACCATACTTCAATTTTTAAAATTTAACCCAAAAAAACCACCGTCTAACAAAAACAACTCTATATACGTGAATAAATTTTCAAGTCACATAGAAGATTTGTAAAAACAGGATATGCATTATGCTGTAAAGGAAACTACAGTAGATTCCAAAGTATCAGTACCTTTGAAAGAAAAGCTACATTTTGTAGCCATATTGTAATAAAAGTAGAACTTGATAACAAAAGGATACCTAAAATTCTCATGGTTTGGAAACTAAGAAAGTATTAATAAATAACCTGGATTTAAAAGGCAGTCATAGGGTGCCTGGGTGGCTCAGCTGGTTAAGCATCTGACTTTGGCTCAGTTCAGGATCTCATGACCCACAAGTTCAAGCCCCACGTCGGGCTCTGTGCTGACAGTTCAGTGCCGACAGCCTGCTTCAGATTCTGTGTCTCTGCCCATTCACCTGCTCACACACTGTCTCTCCCTCTCTCTCTTAAAAAATAGTAATAATAAATGGTAAATGGCAATGACATTTTTAAAAAATAAAAAATAAAAGGCAGTAATAAAAGAAAATAACATGTTTAGAACTAGGTTGTAAAAGTGTTGGATATCAAATTTTATGAGGTGCAGTTAAAACAGAACTCAGAAAGAATTTTATAGCTTCAAGTACATTTATTAGAACAAGAAAAGTTAAACATAAATGACCCAAAATTTCTCCAAAATTTTGAAAAAGAGCAATTGAGAAAACTTAAAGCAATAAGAAGGAAGGAAATTATAAAGATAAGAATAGAAAATTTAATAGAGAACAAAAACTATGTAGTAAAAATTCACAAAACCAAAAGCTGCTTCTTAAAAAAATATTTGTAAGATATTCATATTTAGAACAAGACTGATGATGGATAAAGGGGAGATAAAATGAAGAAACAAAATATGGAATGAAAGGGGGAGAATAGCTACAGATATTACAGATATTAAACTTAATAAAAGGTATAATGAACGAGTCTATGCTAATAAAATTGAAAAATTCGATGAGACAGGTAGTTCCTAGAAAAATTTAAACTAGCGCAATTCATAAAGAAGAAATAAAAATTTGAGATTACCAGTAAATATTGAAGAAATGAAAAAAGTTGCTAATAGCATCTGATAAAAATAAATTTTTTTAATGCCCGCATGGTTTCACAGGTGAGTTCCATCAAACATTCAAAGAGTATACAACTCCTATCATATGTGCTTTAATAGAAAATAGAAAAAAAGATTAAAGCTATTCAGCTAATTTTTTTAAATGTTTTTATTTATTTCTAGGAGAGAGAGACAGCGTGAGCAGGGGAGGGTCAGAGAGAGAGGGAGATACAGACTCTGAAATAGGCTCCAGGCTCTAAGCCGGCAGCCAGCACAGAGCCCGACGCGGGGCTGGAACCCACGAACCGCGAGATCATGACCTAAGCGAAAGTCGGATGCTTAACCGACTAAGCCACCCAGGCGCCCCTGTTCAGCTAATTTTATTAGGCTAGCATAATCTTGATTTAAAAATGGGGTATCAGGAGGGCGCCTGGGTGGCTGAGTTGGTTAAGTGTCCTACTCTTGATTTCAGCTGAGGTCATGATCTCATGGTTCATGGATTTGAGCCCAGCTTCAGGCTCCCCACTGACAGCGCAGACCCTGCTTGGGATTTTCTCTCCCTCTCTGCTTTTGTCTCTCTCTGTCTCAAAATAAATAAATAAACATTTTCAAAGAGGCTGAAGAGCAAAAAAATGGTAACAGGGAGCTGTTAAGCACAAAGCAACTCACTTTGAATAAAGAATAAATACACGGAAAACAATACACACTTTTCAAAAATATATAGAACCAAAAATATATACAAAACACATGAGAAGGGTTGCCTTTAGTGAAGGGAAGGAAACCGGAATTTGGGGAATGTGCATAAAAATAAATAAATAATAACAAACATAGAGAAGATTTTATATGGATCAATGATGACCATGTGCCATGAACTGAGAAATATAATTCTACTATTTGTGTGTAAGATGTTTTTAAGTTAATGACTCAAAGAAAATCATAGCTCTGAGAGCAATTTATTTTATATTTCCATGACAAATGTTAGGTAATTCCCTATTTTTTCCATCAAAGTAAATATAGGGAATATAGTTAAAGTGTTCAGTTGAAGATCAGGATTCAGACAGGGAAGATAGACATTCGAAAAGCTTGGGTTCCTCCCTACATTTACAGCATCTCTCTCCAATTAATTATCTCCAATAATATGTATTTTTTCTTTTAAATCTTTTCGAGTGTAATAAACATATTCTTTTTTACATAATGAGCCAGAATATATGGATTATCTTTGGTCCTCTTTACCAAATTCTTAACTCTGCTGGTTGTGGGCATACATTGTAAGAAGAAAACTATCTTAATTCCATTGACCTATTCAGAAGAATTGGAAATTGGTTCAACAATGTTAAACTTTACCCAACAATGTTTATGACAGAGTTGTATGTGTAGTATCGGTATGTGTAATACAGACTATATGCTCTCAAAACTTGGAGATGAAGTATGGATATTCAGTGTTTATCTAAACTGTGTTGGCTAGTGGATTTCTTTGGGAAGTCCCTGTCTAGGAAATGTAATAGGGTTCTCCAGAGAAATGGAACCAATAGGATGTATAGAGAGAGGCTAAGGAATTGGCTTATGTGATCGTGGGGGCTGGTAAGTTCAAAATCTGCAGGGCAGGTTGGGGACACAAGGAAGAGCTGCCCAAGTCCAAGGGCAGTCTGGAGACAGAACTCCCTCTTCGACAGGGAATCTGTCTTTTCTCCTTAAGGCCTCTAACAGATTAGAAGGCCCACCCACATTATGTAGGGTAATCAGCTTTACTCAAAATCTACTGATTTAAATATTAAATCACATCTTTAAAAATACCTTCACAGCAAGATCTACACTGCTACCCAAATATCTGGGTAGCCTAGCCCAGTTAACACAAAATCAGACATCACGTGGCTCCAGGTGAAACTTTGAGGTAAATGTGGTAGGAATGTTGAGGAAAGAAATGGACTGAGTGCTAACCCAATAGGACAGCCGAAACATCACTGAAGTGTCAACTGACCTCGCATCCCACGTAACCGGCAAATAGGTTTTAGATTAGGTTAGGTACCAGACAAATACTGAGTGATTTCATTGAGGATTTTTGTCCTTACCTTTATAGGCTAGCTGCTTTAGACTGCCTTAGAGAGCATATAGAAAAAAAAGGATAAATTAAAAGCTTTTCATCCAAACTCAAGACATGAATGAGAAATTCTAAAAAACCACTGTGGAAGTTTAAAGGATACCTTTTCTTCTGTAACCTAGCACAGATGTGGATGAGGGTCACAGAGCTATTCATTGCATAACCCCATAGTGTCTCTTATGCTAAGGTAAGGCCACTAGTTGGGATAGATTTGGACCCTTAGATATGACATGGCAACATATGAACAGACACAGGAAAGTCAGACAGCTGTGAATCTCCAAATCCCCCAGACATCTTTGCTGGAAGAAGCAGACCCATTGTATTACTTATCTATTACCTTGTCATACCTACTGGATTGGTTATCTATGGATGTGTAACAAATGGCACCAAAATTTAGCAGCTTAAAATAACAAATATTTACTAAGGGGCATTATTGGAACAAGAGAAGACACTTGAATATGGACTGTGTGTTTGATAATCTTGTATCAATTTTAAGTGTCTTGGGAGTGATGATGGTGGTATTGTGGTTATGTAGGAGAAATATCCTTGTTCTTGAAACACACATGCCAAACTGTTTATGGGCATTGTCATTAATGTCCAGATTCTTCTCAGGTGGTTTAACAAAATAGTTCCTCAATGGTAAATAGATAAATGAAATGTACTATATTCACACAGTGGAATACTATATAAGCAATCCATATGAATAAACTAATAATTCAATAACATGGATAAATTAATAGAAACAATATTGAGTAAAGAAAGCAGACACACAAAGAATATATACAGTGTATCTTTCAAGTATTTATTGCTGTGTAGCAAACCACCCCTAAATTTCATGACTTAAAACAAAACCAATCATTTTATTATCTCTTGAAAATCTGTTGGTTAACTGGGCTTTAAGAACTACTGATGTATGTAGCCCATGAACCAAAGCATTTATTCACAGCAGACCCTCCACACAGAATCTCGAATTCCATTTTTGGACACTAGTTATGTTTTCTGGCTGGCTATGGGATTAGAAAATCCTTAGGATACTCCAAAACTTTCCCTGCCTTATGAGTCCTGCCCCCTCATAGTAGAAATCAGAAAACTCAATTCCCTAAGCCCTCTTTGAATCTAGGACACCAATCAAATTCATCCACCTGAGACTTCAGTTCAACACTGAGCAACAGAAGGAAATGGAGATCCACTCTACATTCATTTCACTAACAAAGGTGACAGAAGAACTAAATGGCTTTTGGGGAAGCAGTGGTAAAAAAAAATAAATAAGTTCCTGGAAGAGAAGTGGTTGAGGAGGTGTCTTCAATACAAGTTGTGGTAAAGTCCTGTTGCTAACAACAGAGGAAAAAGTAACATTTAGAAGCAGTGGGATAGCAGCAGTGATGTGGTTTTCCAGACATATTCTCTGTGTGTGGCAGAGGGGAGGAAGGTGGTCTTGTTCTGTTTATGATGAGCCTTCCATCTGTTGTCTCAGCATTTCTACTCTAAAATCCTAGCTAGGAGAAAAATGTATTTTTGGGACTTTTGAAGTCTTATCAAACTCATTAATGAAGGACCCAGGAAGAATAAAAGAGGCTTGATTCAAAGACAAAAAAAAAAAATTAAAAAAAGGGAGTGGGAGTGAGAGAGATTTGCAAAACCAAGATGTATGTAGTCAGGAAAAATTGCTGTTAGAGATTCAAAATGGTTAATGTACAGCAGGGCAATAAAATCATAACCTTGACGTTATCTCCTTTACCAGAGAAAAAGCAAAGCCATCATACCTTATCAGCCTTCCACAGATTAATCTCTAATAGTACAAGGCTGGCTGGGTTCCTTTTAGTCAAGTTACATCCCTAACACGCCCAGACTGTGATCAGGCAGAATTATGAGAAAGTATTCAAGTATGAGAGTTAATAAGCAAGCAAGCAAAATTATTGCCTTATTTCTAAGTTTTAGAACAGTTTTTCCTATACAACTCTTGCTCCTAAAGTATAGACTTGACCAAATAAGACTTTTTAGTAATGTTCTAATTCAGTATCATTAGTTGGATAGTCTCTTTTATTTAGCCAGTTTAGGTTTCAGGCTTAAAGACTTCCTTGTCGTGTGTTTGACAAAGGCAAGGTCTTATTATTTATTTTTACTGAAGTGTAGTTGACATACAATGTAGTTTCAGATGTACAACACAGTAATTTGACATTTATGTAAATTAAAAAATGGTTACTACAGTAACTCCTATTACCATATGTCACCCTATGTAGTTATTACAATATTATTGACTATATTCCCTGTGTTGTACTTACTTCCCTGTGATTTATTATAAATGGAAGTTTGTACTGTTTAATCCCCTTCACCTATTTAACCCATCCTCCCACTCTCCTTCTCTCTGGCAACCATACAGTATTTGTCTTTCTAACTTATTTCACTTATTTCACCCTCTAAGTTTATCCATGCTGTCTCAAATGGCAAGATTTCATTCTTTTTATGATTGACTAATATTCCATTGTGTGTGTGTGTGGCGTGTATGTGTGTGTGTGTGTACTTATGCACCATGTCTTATTGATCTATTGATCTATTGATGGACACAGACTGCTTTCATATCATTTCTGGGCTATTATAAGTAATGCTTCAATAACTATAGCGTACATTTTTTTCAAATTAATGTTTTTGTTTTCTTTGGGTGAGTACTCAGAAGTGGAATTACTTGTATAGTATTTTTATTTTTAACGTTTTGAGGAACTTCAAATTATAGGATTATTTGTTCTAGTTCTGTGAAAAATGCCATTGGTATTTTGGTAGAGATTGCATTGAATCTCTGTATTGCTTTGGGTAGTATGGACATTTCAACAATATTAATTCTTCCAATCCATGAGCACAGTGTAACCTTCCACTTATATGTATCATCTTCAATTTCTTTCATCAATGTCTTATAACTTTCAGAGTACAGGTCTTTTGCCTTCTTGGTTAAGTTTATTCTTATGTATTTTATTCTTTTTGATGCAATTGCAAAAGGGATTTTCTTAATTTCTTTCTGATATTTTGTTATTATGATATAGAAATACAACCAATGGTTGCATATTAATTTTGTATCCTGCAACATTACTGAATTCATTTATTCTTCTATAATTTTCTGGTGGAATCTTCTCCTTTTTCATTTCTGATTTCATTTATTTGCCCCCCCACCCCCATCTCTCTCTCTCTCTCTCTCTCCCTCCCTCTCTCTTGTTAATGAATCTGGCTAAAGGTTTATCAATTTTGTTTATCTTTTCAAATAACCAACTCTTGGTTTCATTGATCTTTTCTATTGAGTTTTTGGTCTCTTTTACATTTATGTTCACTCTAATCTTTATTATTTCCTTCCGTCTACTAACTTTGAAATTTGTTTGTCCTTTTTTTCCTATCTCCTTCAGTTGTAAGTTTAGGTTGTTCATTTGAGATTTGTCTTGTTTATTGAGTGAGGCCTCTATTGCTATAAACTTCCCTCTTAGAACTGCTTGTGCTGTGTCTTGAAGATTTTTTATTGTTTTGTTTTCATTTTCTTTTTTTTTTTTTTAATATTAAAATATTTTGTTTTATTTGTATTATTGTTTTACATTTTGATGAGTCTTTTATTTTTTTTTATTTTTTTTTTTTTTACAAATAGTTTATTGTCAAATTAGTTTCTACATAACACTCAGTGCTCATCCCCAAAGTGCCCTCCTTCATGCCCATCCCCCCCTCCCCCCCACATCCATCAGTCCTCAGTTTTTGTCAGCATTCAAGAGTCTCTCATGGTTTGCCTCTCTCCCTTTCCCCCACCATTTCCGCCCTTCTTCTCCCCCTTGGTCCTCCATCAAGTCTCCACAATAGCTAAAACATGGAAAGAGCCAAAGTGTCCATCAACAGACGAATGGATCAAGAAGATGTGGTTTATCTATACCATGGAATACTACATGGCAATGAGAAACAATGAAATCTGGCCATGTGTAGCAACATGGATGGACCTTGAGGGTGTTATGATGAGCGAAATAAGTCAGGCAGAGAAGGACAAATACCATATGTTTTGTTTTCATTTTCATTTGTCTCTATTTATTATTTTATTTACTCTTGATTTTTTTATTGACCCATTGGTTGGTTAGTAGCATTCTGGTTAGCCTCCGTGTGTTTGTGCTTTTTCAAGATTTTTCTGTGTACTAAAGCAGTCCTAGAATTCCAATGCTTAAACCTGTAAGTTTATTCTCATCATTCTAATCTCTGCAATATCAAGAATCAACAATATTTAGTAGAGTCATTTCCAATGAACTTCCGAGATTGTTCTTTTCTTTTCTTTTTTTTTTTTTTTAATATTTTTATTTACTTCTAGGAGAGAGAGAGAGACAGCGTGAGCAGGGGAGGGTCAGAGAGAGAGGGAGTCACAGACTGAAACAGGCTCCAGTCTCTGAGCTGGCAGTCAGCACAGAGCCTGACGCGGGGCTCGAATCCACGAACCGCGAGATCGTGACCTAAGCGAAAGTCGGACGCTTAACCGACTAAGCCACCCAGGCGCCCCTCGAGATTGCTATTTTCTATTGTTTCTGTCAGAAGACAAAAAAAATTCTTGTTAATGTTTATTTTTGAAAGAGAGAGACAGACAGACAGATGGACAGAGTTCAAGTGGGGAAAAGGCAAAGAGGGAGACAGAATCCAAAGCAGGCTCCTGGCTCTGAGCTATCAGCACAGAGCCCAATGTGGGGCTTGAACACATGAACCACGAGATTATGACCTGAGCCAGTCAGATGCTTAACTGACTGAGCCACTCAGATGCCCCAAGACCAAAAAAAATTTTTTAAGTTTTTATTTAAATTCCAGTTAGTTAATATACAGTGTAATATTAGTCAGGTGTACAGTTCAGTGATTCAACACTTCCATACAACACCCAGTGGTCATCACAAGTGCATTCCTTAATCCTCATCACCTATTTCATCCATTCCTCCACTCACTTCCCCTCTGGTAACCATCATCAGTTTGTTCTCTATAGTTAAAAGTCTGTTTCTTGGTTTGCCTCTCTCTTTTCTCCCGCCATGATTATTTGTTTTGTTTCTTAAATTTCACACATGAGTGAAATCATGATATTTGTCTTTCTCTGACTTATTTCATTTAGCATAATACTTTGTAGCTCCATCCACATCGCTGCAAATGGCAAGATTTCCATTTGTATATATAGTAATATTCGATTATATATATGTATGTGTATAATATATGTATATAATATGTATGGGTATATATATATAATATTTGGTTATATATATATGTATGTATACATTCATATATATATATATAACATCTTTATCCATTCATCAGTCTATGAACATTTGAGCTGTTTCCATAATTTGGCTATTGTAGATAAGGCTGCTGTAAATACCAGGGTACATGTATCCCACTGAATCAGTATTTTTTGTATTCTTTGTTAAATACCTAGCAGTGCAATTGGGTTTTCTTGTTTTATTTTTTACTTTTTTACTTAAATTCAAGTTAGTTAACATACAGTGTATTATTGGTTTCAGGAATAGAATGTAGTGATTCATCACTCACATATTACACCCAGTGGTCATCCCAACAAGTGCCCTCTTTAATGCCCATCACCCATGTAGCCAATTACCCCATCCACCTCCCCTCCAGCAACATACTTTGTTCTCTATATTTGAGAGTCTCATATGGTTTGCCTCCCTCTCTGTTTTTATCTTATTTTTCCTTTTTCTTAATTTTTACTTTTAATTTACATCCAAGTTAGCATAAAGTGCAATAATGATTTCAGGAGTAGATTCCTTAATGCCCCTCACCCATTTAGCCCATCCCCCCTCCCACAACCCCTGCACTAACCCTCTGTTTGTTCTCCATATTTAAGAGTCTCTTATGCTTTGTCCCCCTTCCTGTTTTTATATTATTTTTACTTCCCTTCCCTTATGTTCATGTTTTGTATCTTAAAGTCCTCATGTGAGTGAAATCATACAATATTTGTCTTTCTCTGACTAATTTCGCTTAGCATAATACCCTGTAGTTCCATCCATGTAGGTGCAAATGGCAAGATTTCATTCTTTCTGATTGCCAAGTACTCCATTGTGTGTGTGTGTGTGTGTGTGTGTGTGTGTGAGTGTGTGTGTGTGTGTGTACCACATCTTCTTTATCCATTCATCCATCGATGGACATTTGGGCTCTTTCCATACTTTGGCTATTGTTGATAGTGCTGCTATAAACATTGGGGTGCATATGCCCCTTTGAAACAGCACACCTGTATCCATTGGATAAATACCTAGTAGTGCAGTTGCTGGGTCGTAGGGTAGTTTTATTTGTAGTCTTTTGAGGAATCTTCATACTGTTTTCCAGAGTGGCTGCACCAGTTTGCATTCTCACCAGAAATGCAAAAGAGATCCTCTTTCCCCACATCCTCACCAACATCTGTTGTTGCCTGAGTTGTTAATGTTAGCCATTCTGACAGGTGTGAGGTGGTATCTCGCTGTGGTTTTGACTTGTATTTCCCTGATGATGAGTGATATTGAGCATTTTTTCATGTGTCAGTTGGCCATCTGGATACCTTCTTTGGAGAAGTGTCTATTCACCTTACCTTCCTCTATGTTCATCTGTTATGTTTCTTAAATCCCACATATAAGTGAAATCATATGACATTTGTCTTTATCTGACAGACTTATTTTGCTTAGCATAGTACTCTCTAGTTCCATCCACACTGTTGCAAATGGCAAGATGTTAGTCTTTGTGATCACTGAGTAATATTCCAGAGTAATATTCCTCTGTGTGTGTGTGTGTGTGTGTGTGTGTGTGTGTGCGTGCGCGCGCGCCACATCATTCTTATCCATTCATCAATCAATGGATGTTTGGGCTCTTTCCATAATTTGGCTATTGTTGATAACATTGCTATAAACATTGGGGTGCATGTGCCCCTTTGAATCAGCATTCTTGTATTCTTTGGATAAATACTTAGTAGAGCAATTGCTGGATCCCAGGGTAGTTCTGTCTTTAACTTTTTGAGGAAACTCCATACTGTTTTCCAGAGTGTCTGCACCAGTTTGCATTCCCATCAAAAGTGCAAGAGGGTTTCCCTTTCTCCATGTCCTTGTCAATACCTGTTGTTTCTTATGTAGTTAATTTTAGCCATTCTGACTGGTGTGAAGTGATATCTCATTGTAGTTTTGATTTGCATTTCCCTGATGATTAGTGATGTCAAACATCTTTTCATGTGTCTTTTGGTCATCTGTAGGTCTTCTTTGGAAAAATATCTATTCTTATCTTCTGCCCTTTTTTTAGTTGGATAATTTGTTTTGAGGGTGTTAAGTTTGATATGATCTTTATAGATTTTGGATACTCACCCTTTATTAGATATGTCAATTGCAAATATCTTCTTCCATTCCATAAGTTGCCTTTTAGTTTTGTTCATTGTTTCCTTTGTTGTGCACAGCTTTTTATTTTGATGTAATCCCAATAGTTTATTTTTGCTTTTGTTTCCCTTGCTTCAGGAGATATATCAAATAAAAGTTGCTATAGCCGATGTCAAAGAGGTTAATGCCTATGTTCTCCTCTATTATTTTCATGATTTCCTTTCTCATTTTTAGGTTTTTAATCTACTTTGAATTTATTTTTGTGTACGGTTATAAGAAAGTAGTCTAGTTTCATTCTTTTGCATGTTGCTGTCCAGTTTGCCCAACACAGTTTGTTGAGGAAACTGTCTTTTTTCAATTGGCTAGTCTTTCCTGCTTTGTTAAAGATTAATTGACCACATATTGGTGGATTCATTTCTGAGTTTTCTATTCTCCTCCATTCATCTATGTGTCAATTTTTGTGCCAGTATGATTTTTGTGCAAGTATAGTCTTGATCACTTGTAATACATCTTGAAGTCCAGAATTGTGACTTTAGCTTTGCTTTTCTTTTTCAAGGTTGTTTTGGCTATTCAGGGTCTTTGTTCTAGCTTTGTGAAAAATGCTGTTGGTATTTTGATAGGTATTGCATAAATGTGTAGAATCCTTTGGGGAATGTAGACATTTAACAATATTTGCTCCTCCAATCCATGAGCATGGGGAATGTTTTTCCATTTCTTTGTGTCATCAATTTCTTTCATCAGTGTTTTATAGTTTTGAGAGTACAGGTCTTTCACCTTTTTGGATAAGTTTATTCCCAGATATGATATTATTTTGGGTGCAATTGTAAATGGGATTTTTTTTCTTAATTTCTCTTTATGCTGCCTCATTATTGGTGAATAGAAATGTAACAGATTTCTGTACATTAATTTTGTATCCTGCAACTTTACTGAATTCATTTATCAGTTCTAACAGGTTTTTTTTTTTTTTTTTTGGTGAGTCTTTAGGTTTTCTGTATAGAGCATCATGTCATCTACAAATTGTGAAAATTTTATTTCTTCCTTGCCAATTTGGATGTCTTTATTTCTTTTTGTTGTCTGATTGCTATGGCTAGGATTTCCAATACTATATTAAATAACAGTGATGAGAGTGGATATCCCTGTGTTGTTACTGACTGTAAAGGAAAAATTTTCAGTTGTTCCCCATCGAGGATGATAATTTGCTGTGGGTTTTTCATATATATCCTTTGTTATGTTAAGGTATGTTCCCTCTAACCCTGCTTTGTTGAGTTTTCTTTTTTTAATCATGAATGGATGTTTTACTTTATAAATACTTTTCCTGCATCTATTGACAGCATCATATGGTTCTTACCTTTTTTTTTTTATTAATGTGTATCACATTGATTGATTTGCCAATATTGAACCACCTTGCAGTCCAAGAATAAGTCCCACTTGATTGTGGTAAATGATTATTTTAATGTACTGTTGGATTCAGTTTGCTAGTATGTTAATGAGAATTTTTGCATCCAGTTTATCAGGGCCTATAATTGACCTATAGTTCTCTTTTTCAGTGGAATCTTTATCTGCTTTTGGTATCAGGGTAATGCTAGCCTCATAAAATGAACTTGGAAATTTTCCTCCCTTTTCTGTTTTTTGCAATAGTTTGAGAAAAATGGGTGTTAACTCTTCTTTAAAAGTTTGGTAGAATTCTGTGAAGCCATCTGGCCCTGGACTTTTGTTTTTTGAGAGATTTTTTATTACTGATTCAATTTCTTTGTTGGTTATCAGTCTTTTTCAAGTTTTCTGTTTCTTCCTGTTTCACTTTTGGTAGTTTATATGTTTCTAGGAATTTGTCCATTTCTTCCAGGTTGTCCAATTTCTTGGCCCACAATTTTTCATAATATTCTCTACTACTTGTCTGTCTTTCCATGGTGTTGATTGTTATTTATCCTCTTTATTTGTGATTTTATTTATTTGGGCCATTTCTCTTTTCTCAGATAAGTCTGGCTAGGAGGTTATTAATTTTATTAATTCTTTCAAAGAACCAGCTCCTGGTTTATTGATCTGTTCTATTTTTTGTTAACTTTTATATTATTTATTTCTGCTCTAATCTTTATTACTTCCTTCCTTCCAGTGGCTTTAGGCTTAGTTTGTTGTTCTTTTCTAGCTCCTTTAAGTGGTAGGTTGTTTACTTGAGACTTTTCTTGCGTCTTGAGGTAGGCTTGTATTGCTATATACTTCCCTCTTAGGATCGCTTTTGCTGCATTGAAAAGATTTGGGACCATTTTGTTTTCGTTTTCATTTTTTTCCATATTTTTTTTCTTCTTTGATTTTCTGGATGACCCACTCATTGTTTAGTAGCATGTTGTTTGACCTCCATGTATTTTTGGTCTTTCCAAATTTTTTTCTTATGGTCGACTTCAAGTTACATAGCATTATGGTGAGAAAATATGTGTGGTGTGATCTCAATCTTTTTGTACTTTTGAGGCCTGATTTGTAACCTGGTATGTGATCTGTTCTGGAGAATGTCCAGTGTGCACTTGAAAAAAATTTGTATTCTCCTGTTTTAGGTTGAAATGCTCTGAGTATATAAGTCTATCTTGTCCAGTGTGTCATTCAAATCTATTGCTTCCTTGTTGGTTTTCTACTTAGATGATCTGTCCATTGATGTAAGTGGGGTATTGAGTCCCCTACTATTATTGTATTATTATCAATTAGTTCCTTTATGTTTGTTATTATCTTACATATCTGGATGTTTCCATGTTGGGTGCATAAATATTTACAATTGTTAGGTTGTCTTGTTAGATTGTCCCTTTTATTATAATATAGTGCTCTTCTTTATCTTCTGTTACCACCTTTGTTTAAAAATCTAGTTAGTCCTGGGGCACCTGGGTGGCTCAGTTGGTTGAGCATCTGACTCTTTTTTTTTTTTTTAGGTTTATTTATTTATTTTGAGAGAGAGACAGAGAGAGAGTGCACACATGTGAGTGGGAGAGGACCAAAGAGAGAGAGAGAGAGAAACCCAAGCAGGCTCTGCACTGAACTCACAAACCATGAGATAATAACCTGAGCCAAAAATCAAGAGTCAGACTCTTAACCAGCTGAGCCACTCAGACACCCCTAGCATCCAACTCTTGATTTCAGCTTAAGTCCTATCATATCCCAGGGTCATGGGATTGAGCCCTGCATTGGGATCCACACTGAGCATGGAGCCTGCTTAAAAGTTTCTCTCTCTCTCTTTCTGTATCTCTCTCTCTTCCTCCCTCTGTCCCTCTCACCGGTTCACATGTTCTATGTCTATATAAAATAAAATAAAATAAAAAATAAAATAAAATAAATAAAATAATTTTTTTAAAGTCTAGCTTGTCCAATATAAGTATTGCTACTTCAGCTTTATTTTGACATCCATTTGCATGATAGATGTTTCTCCATCCCCTCACTTTCAATTTGCAGGTGTCTTTAGGTCTTAAATGAGTCTCTTGTAAGCAGCATACAGACATACAAAATTTTTTCTTTATTCATTCTGACACCCTATGTCTTTTGATTGGAATGTTTAGCCCAATTATATTCAGAGTAATTATTAATAGATATGTATCCATTGCCATTTTATTACTGTTTTGTCATTGTTTCTGGAAATTTTCTCTGTTCCTTTCTTGTCTTTGTTACTTTTGGTCTTTCCTTTCCATTCAGAGAGTCCCCTTCCATATTGCTTACAGGGCTGATTTAGTAGTCACAAACTCCTTTAGTTTTCATTTGTCTGGGAAACTGTTTATCTTTCCTTCTATTTTGAATGATAGCTTTGCTGGATAGAGTATTCTTGGCTGCAGATTTTCCCCATTCTGCGCTTGGAATAAATATATCATGGCTCCCTTCTGGCTTGCCAAATTTGTGTTGAGAAATCTCCAGCTAGACTTGTGGGTTTTTCCTTGTAAGTTAAGGACTTCTTTTGTCTTGCTGCTTCTAAGATTTTTTTTTAAATCACTATATTTTACAAATTTAATTGCAATATGTCTTGGTGTTGGTCTGCTTGTGTTAATTTGGATGGAAGTTCTCTGTGTCTCCTAGATTTGAGTGTCTGTTTCCTTCCCCAGATTAGGGCAGTTTAGGGCTATTTCCTCAAGTAAACTTTTTGCCCTCTTTTCTCTCTCTTCATCTGAGATACCTAATAATATGAAAGTTATTACATTTCATGGAATCAGTGAGTTCCCTAAGTCTATTCTCGTGATCCATAATTCTCCTTTCTCTCTTTTGTTCAGCTTATTTTTCATTATTTTGTCTGCTCTAACACTTATTCATTCCTCTGTTGTTTTTTTTAATTTTTTATTTTTGAGAGAGAGACAGAGTGCGAGCAGGAGAGGGGCAGAGAGAGAGGGAGACAGAACCTGAGACAGAATCTGCACTGTCAGTGCAGAGCCTGATGTGGGGCTTGAACTCATGGAGTGCAAGATCATGACCTGAGCCAAAGTCAGATGCCCAACCGATTGAGCTACCCAGGCACCCCTCATTCCTCTGTTTCTTAAAGCTTTGTGTTCATTGCATCAAGCCTGTTTCCAATCTTAGTTATTGCATATTTCATTTCTGACTGATTCTTTTTTAACTCTTTTATCTCTACAGTAAGGGTCTCCCTGAAGTCTTCCATTATTTTCTCAGGTCCAGCAGTATCCTTCTGACTTTTGCTTTAAATTCCCATCAGCCATGTTACTTATATCTGTTTCACTTAGATCTTTGGCCTTGCCCTCATGTTGTTCTCTCACTTGAGATGAATTCCTCTGTCTTGGCATTTTGTCTAAGTCTCTGCTGTCTCTGTGTTAGAAAAGCCCATTATGTTTCCTTCTTCTGAGAGTAATGGCTTTATGAAGAAGAGGTCATATAGTGTCCAGGGCCTGGCACTTCATGTAGTGTCTTTCGTGCGTGCTTCATTGCTCTGCTATTGTATTTGGCTGCTCTAGCCTTCAGGCCATTCATCTTCAGACCCCGCTTCTTGCTTGCTGTTAGCAGCGTTTGGTCCTTGACCAGAGTGTATCAAGTTTTAACTAGGTGTGCTCTGGTCTACTTGTTAAATGAGACCTGATACTACTTCCATGAGAACTACTTCCATGAGAACTGAAGGCTTGTAGTACTCTGGTTGGGAGACATGGTGTGGATGGGGGTTTCTGTTGGTCTTCTAGAGAAGGGGTCTGCGCTGCTGGAACTGAGGCAAGCTTCACAGAGAAGGGCAGTCGCACCAGAGAGCAGGGCTGTGGGATTTGGTTAAGCAGGTTAGGCAACCATTGTTGGCACTGTGCTGATTCCAGCAGGTGGCTCTGTGTTTATGCTGAGGGCAGGGGAGGGAAATGGTGCCAGTCAGCTTCTTTGTTCCTGGAGAGGTGTCTTTGTGCAAGCTGCCTTTCAGGGTTGCACTCCAAGAAGAGAGAATAATCTCCCCCTTGTGTGCCTCAGGCATTCTTCAGATTTCTATTTCCATGCCTCTACCCCCGGGGTTGTTCACCTGCCTTCTCTCCAGGAATAAGGCCACAATCTCAGGGCTGTATCCCAACCAAGCTTTTAAAACCCCAGACTTTGGGGTGCCTGGGTGGCTCAGTCGGTTAAGCATCTGACTTAGGCTCAGGTCATGATCTCATGGTTTGTGGGTTTGAGCCCCGCATTGAGCTCTGTGCTGACTGCCAGCTCAGAGCCTGGAGCCTGTTTCAGATTCTGTATCTCCCTCTCTCTCTGATCCTCCGCTACTCACACTGACTCTCTCTCTCTCTCTCTCTCTCTCTCTCTCTCTCTCTCTCTCAGAAATAAATAAAACATTTAAAAATTTTTTAAACTAGTCTTTAATCCCTGCTGGCTGCAAGGACTCATGAAAATCAGCCTTTCTTCTTTTTCCCAGCCAATGGCCTTGGGGAAATGTTCTTGTGTATGTCCCTGTGTGCTCCTCTCTCTGTTGCCTTCATTGCAGCCAGGGCTCCTTCCCCTCTGCAGTACCCATAATCTTTTTCTCCCCTAAACCATATCATCACACTGCCTTCTTCAATGTGGCTTTTTCTCTCCCTTTAGTTGTGGAGGTTTTTTTCTATCAGTCTTCAGTTTGACTTCTGGGATATTTAGAATAAATTGACAGTTATCTAGTTGTGTTCATGGGACTAGATACCCAAAGTGCTCCTAATCCTCCACTGTCTTAGCTTGTACCCAGAAGACCAATTTTTTAAAAGAAATTTACATTCCAGTCAGTTAGCATATAGTGCAACAATGATTTCAGGAGTAGATTCCTTAATGCCCCTCACCCATTTAGTCACCCCCCTGCCACAACCCCTCCAGTAACCCTCTGTTTGTTCTCCATATTTAAGTCTCTTATGCTTTGTCCCCCTCCCTGTTTTTATATTATTTTTGCTTCCCTTCCCTTATGTTCATGTTTTGTATCTTAAAGTCCTCATATGAGTGAAATCATATGATATTTGTCTTTCTCTGACTAATTTTACATATCATAATATCCTCCAGTTCCATCCACGTAGTTGCAAATGGCAAGATTTCATTCTTTTTTATTGCTCAGTAGTACTTCATTGTATATACATACCACATCTTCTTTATCCATTCATCCATCAATGGATACTTGGGCTATTTCCATACTTGGGCTATTGCTGATAGTGCTGCTATAAACATTGGGATGCATGTGCCCTCTTTGAAACAGCACACCTGTATCTGTTGGATAAATGCCTAGTAGTGCAGTTGCTGGGTCATAGGGTAGTTCTATTTGTAATTTTTTGAGAAAACTCCATACTGTTTTTCAGAGTGGCTGCACCAGTTTGCATTCCCACCAGCAGTGCAAAAGAGATTCTCTTTCTCCACATCCTCACCAACATCTGTTGTTGCCTGAGTTGTTAATGTTAAACAATTCTGACAGGTGTGAGGTGTTATCTCACTGTGGTTTTGACTTGTATTTCCCTGATGATGAGTGATGTTGAACATTTTTTTCATGTGTTGGTTGGCCATCTGGATGTCTTTTTTGGAGAAGTGTTTAGTCATGCCTTTTGCCCATTTCTTCACTGGATTATTTGTTTTTTGGGTGTCAAGTTTGATAAATTCTTTATAGGTTTTGGATACTGACCCTTTATCCAATATGTCATTTGCAAATATCTTCTCTCATTCCATTGGTTGTCTTTTAGTTTTACTGATTGTTTCCTTTGCTGTGCAGAAGCATTTTATTTTGATGAGGTCTCAACAGTTCATTTTTGCTTTTGTTTCCCTTGCCTCCGGAGATGTGTTGAGTAAGAAGTTGCTGTGGCCAAAGTCAAAGAGGTTTTTGCGTGCTTTCTCCTTGACGACTTTGATGGCTTCCTGTCTTACGTTTAGGTCTTTCATCCATTTTGAGTTTATTTTTGTGTGGTGTAAGAAAGTGGCCCAGGCTTATTTTTCTGCGTGACACTGTCCAGTTTTCCCAGCACCGCTTGCTGAAAAGAATGTCTTTATTCCGTTGGATATTCTTTCCTGCTTTGTCAAGATTAGTTGGCCGTATGTTTTTGGGTCCATTTCTGGGTTCTCTATTCTGTTCCATTGATCTGAGTGTCTGTTTCTGTGCCAGTAGCATACTGTCTTGATGATTACAGCTTTGTAATATCGCTCAGAGGCCAAAATTTTGATGATAGTTTATAGCTGAGTCCTTCAGACAAGCATGAGAAAAAAGTAGAAAATATCTGTTTGTAACAAGATGAGATGGTTCTGTTTAATTACAGTAACCAACAATATCTGAATAAAGGTGTGGAATCTTCTATATATCACAATTTCACAAAGACTTACCAGTCATTACTCAGATGGTAAGATCATGTTGTAGATAGTGAGGGCACTAATAACTATCCACAGTCTTCTAATCCATCCTGTAAAGTGCATAATAGGATTCTTACAATTAACCTGAGTATTTTAAACCCAGAAACAAAATCTTCTTAAAGACAAATATATTAAAGTCACCATACCTAACTTGGAATATGAACAAGATTAGATATGCTTTTACCCTTTCTGAGACATACACAGTTATTAAAAGCATTTCTTAATTGTTTTCTACCTGAACAGAATTAATCCAGGAAAGTTGAACTCCTGGGTTTGTTGTTGTTGTTAGCTTTCTCCACATCACGGGTTTGTTAGACAAGGTAGCTCTTTTAATAGTTTAGAATTAATTTAAAATATATAGAGCATGTCAAATGCACATAATTACTTCTATCCTCTTGCATTTTATGAGGTAAAAGATTAAGCCATTATGCTACCTAGTGGTCAAGTGGGTAATGACTACCTAATGGGAAAAAACAATTTTGTTGTTGTTGTTTTGCTGTTATTGTTGTTGTTGTTAGAGTAAAAGATATCGACAATTGTAATATTCTAAATCCAGGATCTGGGTTTCAAGAAGGCAACAACAAAAAAGAATTTTAGGCAGAAACTGATTACTTGTTTAAGTGCACAGGTACCCAAGAGTGAGCAATTGTTTTAGCTTTTGCTAGCCCGATAACCGGAGTGAGAATAAAATATTTAAAATTAATAAAAGATGGTAACATGATAATTATAAGTTTTAGGTCTCTCAGAAGGAAAGGATTTTATTTGTTTTAAAAATAATTTAAGAAAATGACACTATCACCACAGAGCACTCAAAATTATCAGGATTCTGAGTGAGAGTATTCTAAGATAAATTTCTGCTAGCTGGGAAGATTACACTAAAGGAAAAAAGAACTGTTCTACCCCTTTTTAAGAGTATAACGAATATTCCAAGACCAATTTTGAACTACAAGTTCTCTCCTTTTTTTAAAATTATTTTTTAATGTTTATTTATTTTTGAGAGAGAGAGAGGAAGTGAATGAGGGGAGGAAGGCAGAGAGAGGGAGACACAGAATCTGAAGCAGGCTCCAGGCTCCGAGCTGTCAGCACAGAGCCCAATGCGAGGCTCAAATTCACAAACCGTGAGATCATGACCTGAGACAAAGTCGGACGCTTAACCGACTGAGCCGCCCAGGTGCCCCAAGCTCTCTCCTTTTTTGCTTGTTCATTTTAATTCATCATTACGTATGTGTTTTAAACATACAGGAATATGTATGTAGTTAGGTGACACTATTAATTAACTACAGCTTTAAGATATGACTAACTTCAAGAATACAATACACTAATGTGTATGCCCCATTGGATTTACCACCTTAATTTACCACCTTAATTTGAATTGTGCAAAAGTAGATACAGATTATACATAAATTTGCTTAATGACCAGGTACTCTTTCTCTCTGTCTCTATGAATTATTTCTTCTCAGAATTTTGCAAGTAATCAAAAGTACCTTATTAATTAACTCAACTTAATCCAAAGTCACAAAATCGTTTAAGTTGAGACTATAGTGCAACATAATCACTAGCGATTTTATAAATTTTTCAAGAGGCAACAATTTTTAAATTTTACAAAGAAAGTAAGTGGAGGAACTAAATCTGCAGCATTGTCTAAAGTTTACAAGAACCAATCATTAAAAAAAAAAAAATAGAAGTGGGGCGCCTGGGTGGCTTAGTCGGTTAAGTGTCCGACTTTCGCTTAGGTCATGATCTCGCGGTTCGTGGGTTCGAGCCCCGCGTCGGGCTCTGTGCTGACTGCCAGCTCAGAGCCTGGAGCCTACTTCGGATTCTGTGTTTCCGTCTCTCTCTGACCCTCCCCTGCTCACGCTGTCTCTCTCTCTCTCCTAGAAATAAAAAAAAAAAAAAATAGAAAGCATGTCTTGTGATAATTAAATTAGATTAGCTGCATATGTTTATACTTACGTTTGCTTCCCAGAAACTGAGACAACAAATGATTCAAAGGACAAGGAACAAATCCTTTTTTCCCCCAAAACCAATTTACAGTGATAAAAATCAAACTAAAAATAAGTAAAATAAAAATAAATAACTATCAAATTAATAGCTGCCTACAGTAGGGAACACAAAGAGGTAGGAGGACTGACTAAAAAAGGGCAAGAGGGTAGTTTTGGGAGCAACAAAAATATTCTATGTATTGTTTGGGGTAGTGGTTATATGGTATATACATTTTCCCAAACCCATGAAATGGAATATTTCAAATGTTTCCATTTGTTTTATGTAAAGTACACCTCAATAAAGTTGATTCGAAATCATAAAGTGAGATCAAAAGTTTCAGATGTGAAGTTTGTAGGCTTCAGCAATAGGGAGCCAAAGAGGTCATTATGTCAAGGACAGCACAAACATACCTTTTCCCCCTTTCAATTTTTAAAATTCAATTTATTTAAACTAAAAAACAATACAAATTCACCCATTTCTCCCAGCCCCCACCCCCACAAATTCTTTTTGTAAGTAAGGTGGTTTATAATTTGCTTCCAATAAAATAGAAAGAGGATCTTACCAAGTTGTCAGTTGTTACATTATTTAAAATAATTTTTGAGGATATTTCATTATGTGATTTAAAAGATAAAATTCTGCAGAAATTCAAACAGTTAAGCAAAATTGTTACATCAAAATCCCATCCATTACCACATCCATGTGCACAAAGTTTCCAAGTGTTTATGTGTATAAAAGGAAAATTTGAAACAAAACCGATGCTACATTTTGTCTCATTCTAGAAAAACATATTATTTATCCACAGGTACATTAAGTTTTAATTGGAAAAATCTCCATGTACCCCATTAAGAGATTCACTGCCAACATAATTTTACTCTTTTATGGTTGATAATCACTTATAAAAATGTGTAATAAATTTATGCTGTTTTGTTCTGTTGTGTACATGCCCAATTGCAATAAGTCAAACAGAAGAAACATTTTAACTCTTAGAAATGTATGGCAACAGAAACTTTACATGATAGATTTTGTTGGGCTTTTTTTTTTTTAAGATTTTATTTTTAAGTAATCTCTATACCCAACGTGAGGCTAGGAATCACAATCAGTAAGTGTGCTCTACTTACTGAGCCAGCCAGGCATCCCAATAGATTTTGTTTTTGCAGGGAAGTAAAATATGGTGATCGACCAAAATATTTTGCATATTTAAATTTAGGATAATATTTAGGCAAGTTGATAATGAAATTGGAGGAAAGAAAAACAATGCAAAACATCTGAATATTTATATTTATGAAACAGATGCCAGATATAAACTCTTGGATACATTTTTTTTTTGGCTGCTCAGTTTATTAACATATATCCTGCACATAAGACAGAGCCTGGCACACAGAAAGCACTCAACAAATATTTGTTGAATGAACAGAAGAATTACAAAACTTGCCGATGATTATACATCTCAATAGTAATGGAGCCAATAGAGCTCTTCTTAGTCTTTTTGCAAGTTCTTTCTTCCAGTCCGTGTATCCCTTCATTATGTCATAAAAGTCATAATGGGAAAATCATTTTTTATTATCCTTCAAATTAGTTTCCACAGGAACTCATATAATCCCCCTGATGTTGCCATTTATAAAATGCTTATGAAATTGGCTTTTAAGCAGTTTCTTGATCACATAAGAAAATGATAATGCTATCATCATATCATCATCACAGCTGGCTGATGGTTTTGTTTTTTTGGTTTCTCCTTTTTTTTTTTTACAAATAGTTTATTGTCAAGTTGGTTCTTGGATACATTTTTAAAAGACATAATAGTTCAGTTTCATTTTAAAATGTCAACATTGACCATAAATCTACATATATTTAAATTTAAAAATGAGAATTCCCTTGTCAACTTCAAAATGTATGGGGAGAAGAATTCTTCCAAGAGATAGAGTAGATGTACTTTTCCCTGTTCCTCCTGCTAAAGGAACAACTAAAGACCATGGACATTATTATAAAACAAATATAAGAAGACTTTGAAAGGTGAAGAGAAAGCAGTCTGGCTAACTACTTCAGGACCCAAGGAATCACGCAATGGTGAGTTCCCCGAGATTCCCCTTTGCCTTATGTATCTCAGACTTAGAGCTCAAAAAGCCAGCAACCCAGAAACACCAAAAGCCAAGAGGGAAAAAAGGAGGTGAGGGCAGCCAGGCAAGGCAGAAAATTTTAGACAACTGCTCTACTCCAGCCAAACTCCACAGAAAATCTGACTCCACCCCTACCAGCAAAGGCCAACTGAAAAGCTTAGATGTCCAATCCTCCAACAAAGCACACACACATCAGGGTGGCATCAGTGAATGTGAGTAGGGAACCTGAATGGTCATCCCCTGGTGGAAATGGGCCCCTGCCCCCAATCCTCACGGTGTCAATGGAGACCTAGACTTCTAACCCTCATCAATAATGAATCACCTCTTCCCAGCCCCTCCAGGGTGGTATCACACAATCCTTAGTGCAGAGTCAGGATTTCTATCACCACCTAGAGCTAAAAAGGCAACCACCGCCACCCCTATCTTGGTGTCAACAATACCCATGTGGGAAGGGAAGTAGTAAGATGCACTCCCACCCCAACCAGCCAAGAAGGTATCAGTGAACACTGAATGGGAAATCAGAATTCCCATTCCAGTAATAAGGACCCCACTGGAGTGTCAATAGAGGCTGAATGGGGAACCTGCACTTCTACCCCTACCTGGCAGTAAGGAAGTTCACCCGCCTACCCTTGTTGGAGTGATGTCAGAAGAAGCCATACCTACTGTACGATTCCATTTGTATCACAAACATGAAATGACAAAAGTATAGAAGTAAAAAGATTAGTGGTTGTCTGTGGTTACAGGGGTGTTGAATGTGGAAGGAAGGTGGGATGAACTATAAAAGGGCAAGATGAGGGACACTTGGAGTGAAGAAAATTTTTTATGTCTGGACTGTATCAATGTCAACATCCTGGTTGTGACATTGCCTACAGTTTTGCAGATGGTTACCAGTGGAGAAAACCGAGTAAAGAATAAAGAGTTTGGGGGGCACCTGGGAAACTCAGTCAGTTAAGCATCAGACTCTTGATTTTGGCTAAGGTCATGATCTCAAGGTTGTGGGATCAAGCCCTGTGTCAAACTCTGCACTGAACATGGAGCTTGCTTGGGATTCTCTCTCTCCCTCTCTTTCTGCCTCTCCCCAACCTCTCTCTCTCAAAAAGAGGAGGAGATGGAGGAGAAACAAGAGAAAGGGTTCTGTCTATATTATTACTTACAACTGCATGTGAACTTACAACTATCTCAAAATAAAAGGGTTTAATTTTAAAAATAAATATGAAGATTTATATAGTTTTTAAAAATATTTTTAGGAAGTGTATCAACAGAAAGTTTGAGTGAACCAAAATTATATCTAGAATTCTGGTTGCAAATAAGCCTGGAAAATTTAGCCCAAATCTTTTGTGGTCCCATCCTAAACCATTGCTCTCAGTTCTGCTATTGCTCACTGTTCATGGTGAAGCCAGATAGGTCTTAAGTTGCAGGACCACCAAAATCCCATGATCCAGTTTGTTTCCTCTCCTTGGCCTTTGGGAGAGAAAAGGAATGAAGATGGAGAGGATGATTTTCCCTTTGCCCTACTGTCCTCTGTTTACGGCTGAATTGAATCCCTGCCCCACCCCCACCCCCATCTTTCCAAAATTCCCATGTTAAAGTCCTAACTCCTAGTAGCTCAGAAAGTGACTGTATTTGGAGATAGTGTCTGTAAAGAGATAATTAAGTTAAAATGAGGTCAAGAGGGTAGGACCTAATCTCATATGACTGGTATCCTATTATAAAGAGAAGAGATTAGGTCATAGGCATACACCAGAGGGAAGGTCATGGGAAGACACAGAGAGAAGACTGCCATCTCCAAGCCAAGGAGAGAAGCCTCAGAAGAAATCACCACCACTGACACTTTGATATTGGACTTCCAGCTTTCAGAACTGTGAGAAAATAATTTTCTGTGGCTTAAGCTTTCCAGTCTGTGGTACTTTGTTATGGCAGCCCAAGTAAATTAGGTCCTATGTTTGGCCCCAGGTGTAGTTCTTTTTTTTTTTTCCTTAAATAGTTGATTGGCAAGTTGGTTTACATATAACACCCAGTGCTCATCCCAACAAATGCCCTCCACCATGCCCATCACCCCCCTTCCCCTCTCCCCCACGCCCCCTCAGCCCTCAGTTTGTTCTCAGCATTCAAGAGTCTCTCATGGTTTGCCTCCCTCCCTCTCCCCGACTATTTTTCCCCTTCTTCTCCCACTCTTACCCAGCAGTAGCACTGCTAGGAATTTACCCAAGGGATGTAGTTCTTATTAAGGAAGGAACTTCTAAGGTGAGACAGTAACATTTTATACGATTGTGCTGAAGGCTTGGGCACAGTGGAAGAAAATGAAAATAGGAAACTCTTCAATTCTGATGGCAGAGAATGCCTGTTAGAGACCACAGGCCCTTCTTAGGGTTTTCCAACTAGAAACAGAACAGAGATTGCCAATGCTACCAAGGCCTGCCCATATTTCTTAGGCCATCCCCCTGCAATGCACACTGGCTGGGCTCCTACTCCTAAATTTGCAGCTCTTCCCTGAAGGCTTTCTCCAAAGCTGTGGAGGCCACTGCCCTACTCACAGTGAGCTAGAAGGGACAGGGAATTCATATGCCAGGAAACAGTTTTCTTTCTTTTTTAAAAATATAATTTATTGTCAGATTGGCTTACATACAACACCTAGTGCTCATCTCAAGTGCCTCCCTCAATGCCCATCACTCATTTTCCCCTCTCCCACCTCTCCATCCACCCTCAGTTTGTTCTCTGTTTTAAGAGTCTTTTGTGGTTTGCCTCCCTCCTTCTCTGTTTGTAACTATTTTCCCCTTTCCTTCCCCCATGAACTTCTGTTAAGTTTCTCAAGATCCACAAAAAAGTGAAAACATATGGTATCTGTCCTTCTCTGACTGACTTATTTCACTCAGCATAATACCTTCCAGTTCCATCCATGTTGCTGCAAATGACATGATTTCATTCTTTCTCGTTGCCAAGTAGTATTCCATTGGATATATAAACCACATCTTCTTTCTCTATTCATCAGTTGATTGACACTTAGGCTCTTTTCATAAATTGGCTATTGTTGAAAGCACTGTTATAAACATTGGGGTACATGTGCCCCTATGCATCAGCACTCCTGTATCCCTTGGGTAAATTCCTAGCACTGCTACTGCTGGGTCATAGGGTAGTTCTAGTTTTAATTTTTTGAGGAACCTCCACACTTTTTCCAGAGCAGCTGCACCAGTTTGCATTCCCACCAACAGTGTAAGAGGGTGCCCATTTCTCCACATCCTCACCAGCATCTATAATCTCCTGATTTGTTCATTTTAGCCACTCTGACCGGCGTGAGGTGGTATCAGTGTGGCTTTGATTTGTATTTCCCTGATGATGAGTGACGTTGAGCATCGTTCATGTGTCTCTTGGCCATCTAGATGTCTTCTTTGGAAAAGTGTCTATTCATGTCTTCTGCTCATTTCTTCATGGAATTATTAGTTTTTCGGGTGTTGAGTTTGGTTAAGTTCTTTATAGATTTTGGATACTAGCCTTTTATCTGATATGTCATTTGCAAATATCTGTTCCCATTCCGTTGGTTGCCTTTTAGTTTTGTTGACTGTTTTCTTTGCAGTGCAGAATCTTTTTTATCTCGATGAGGTCCCAATAGTTCATTTTTGCTTTTAATTCCCTTGCCTTTGGAGATATGCCGAGCAAGAAATTGATGTGGCTGAGGTCAAAGAGGGTGTTGCCTGCTATCTCCTCTAAGGTTTTGATGGTTTCCTGTCTCACATTTAGATCTTTCATCCATTTTGAATTTATTTTTGTGTTGGTGTAAGAAAGTGGTTTCATTCTTCTGCATGTTAGTGTCCAGTTCTTCCAGCACCATTTGCTAAAGAGACTCTCTTTTTTCCATTGGATACTCTTTCCTGCTTTGTCAAAGATTCGTTGGCCATACATTTGTGGGTCCAATTCTGGGTTCTCTATTCTATTCCATTGATCTATGTGTCTGTTTTTGTCAGAAAGCAGTTTTCAGCCAATGACCAATGTAAGGCACCTGGCTGACTTCTTATTGGCTTCACAGGAGTACAAGTCAACTTCTCTCTATCCATTGTTCAAGAATAATTAATCGTGATTATTGATCATAGTACCTGGGTTTCTAGCACCCTGTCTCTCAAAAACTTCTTATTCCTGTCTTTCCTCACCAGGATTTTTCCTTCTCCAGCATGGATGACAGCCCAGTCTGTTGAATATTAAGTAAAGACAGTTTAGAAACTGTTGGAAATAGGGGTGCCTCAGTGGCTTAGTCAGTTAAGCATGGGGCTCTTGGTTTAGGTTCAGGTCAGAATCTCACAGTTTGTGTGTTCAAGCCCTGAGACTGGCTTCAAGCCGATAGAATGAAGCCTGCTTGGAATTTCTCTCTCTCCCTATTTTTCTCTGCCCCTCTCCAGCTCTCTCTCTCTCTCTCTCTCTCTCTCAAAATAAATAAACTTTTTTAAAAAAAGTAACATTTTTATTTTGTTCAAATTTGTAGTGAGAGACAATACATTCCCCTCTGGTCCTATCCTTGTATGCCCAAAGTATCTAAGTGTGGGGGAGCACTGTTCATCTGTGACACAGTTTTAAGGGATTATAGGGCACAAGTTCCCTAGACCGGCACCCTCTCCTCAGCCCAGGGATTCTGTATCAGCCTCAAGGCAAGAAAACTGGCCCTGACTTCATTAAGAGTCCTTCACAAATCTATTATTCATAGCATAAGCACTGACTTCAGACATTTACTAATCTAGGCCTTTCTTACATCTTGCATCTACCATGATTTTCAAAAGTAAATTTTAAATTCAAGAGCTTAATCTTTTGATCATCATTGGTCTGCTGTGGTTACCCAAGGCATGAAGGGGAAATGCCTTATCTGCCTCAAAATTAGAAAGACAAAACAATTCCCAGTTGGCATCTAAGAATTTTTCCTGCCATATACCTGTATATACAGAAGCACAGGAAGTGTCTTAGCAGATCCCTGACATCGCAGTTTCCTGTGGGAAGCAGTGAAATGGCAGGAGAGTGTGACGAAAGGGAACATTTTACCCCACACTCTTCTATATGGTTTGAACTTTTTATAACAAAAACAAGTTCAGGGGTGCCTGGATGGTGCAATCAGTTGAGTGAACAACTCTTAATCTCTGCTCAGGTCATGATTTCATGATTTGTGGGTTCGAGCCCCGCATTACGCTCTGCGCTGACGGTGAGGAGCCTGCTCGGGATTCTGTCCTTCTCTCTGCTCCTCCCCAGCTTGTGCTCTCTCTCTCTCAAAATAAATAAATAAACTTTAAAAAAATAAAAATTAAAAGAATGAGTTCAGGTGTTTACTGTGGAATTTTTTAAATCATAAGAAATAGGACTCTTTTTATGAAGGAATTTCCACTAGGTGGTAGTAGAGAATCACAATCATTATCAATCTGACCCTGAAGGGCAACAGGAAATGTTCCTGAAGCTGAGAATCAAATACTGTAGCTCAACAAGTATTTATTTACTAGTTCAGACTAAGGTTTAAGTTCTTCACTAAATGCCAGATGATACATACTTTTTAGAGTGATGTTTCCCTACTTATGTTCTCCTATAACGTGTTTTTCTTTAAACTGGCCTTTTTATCCATTTATATAGGACTACTGGAATTGAACAATTGGAGTCCATTATGGTCGGAATGATAGACTTTGGAGAGGAGATACACACACTGATGATAAAAATACATACTCTTTTTCCTTAGATGAGATAAAATTATAGTAATATAAATTGGAGCTGCACACATTCCTCTCCTGAAGTCTCCCTGGATAAAATGAGGCAAGTGCGTTCTGAAGGAGTAATCACAAGTGCACTTTTCAGCATGTTTGACCAGGCTACATCTTTGACCCTTAGGTCTCTACCCAGCTTTTTTTTTTTTTTTTTTTTTTTTTTTTTTTTTTTTTTTTTTTTTTTTTTTTTTTTTTTTTTTTTTTTTTTTAATTCTAGCCCATCCCTAGGTCCCATCTGGCCCAATAAGTGTGAGATCTGGATATTCTCACTTGTGATACACTGTTTCTTTTCCCTAGAGACTAGATTTGGGTTCTAACAACCACCTGTATCATCTTACAGGGATCCTTTGAAATGAGTGGCCAGATTCACCACATTATGGCTGGGTACCACCAGCAGTATTTATTTCCTTTGGCGTATATAATCTGCCCAGACTGAACAGCAGTTTAATCCTTGAATGTGTCCTATTAGACCCTGGTTCATGACCCTTGCTTCTCATCTTCCGTCACTCCCTCTCCAGCTATGCCTTATTTAATTTTCTTTGACTCCAATTCATGTCAATTCCAGGAAAGACATAGTCTCCTTCATCATTGGTCAGAGTTCCCAGCAAATTGTGCTGGAAAGCCTTAGCATTTTAACAATGGAATCACTGCTCTCCCATGACTAATGGGCAAACCAGGTCTATTTCTGAGTTCAAAAGTCTCTGCCTCTGGGTTACTTAATCTTAAGTGTTTGGTCATTTCACTTCAAAGTATTTTTCTTACTGTTTACTTTCACATTTGTTGCCCTGCTTGTTCTTGTGCTCTTTTTTTCAATCCTTGAACCTGGCACCTCTTTCTGTTTTGGCAGAAAGTCAAAGTAAATTTCTCTCACTTTGGCACCCTGAGTCCCTGGCCAAGTAAACTTGATAATGTAAGGTATTTTGATTTTTGTCTATCTAGTGATTTTTCAATGTGGTTTCAAAAGCAGTTTTAATTCACCATTCTTTGATAACTATGATGGATATACTTTTTAATATATTTATTGGTCATTTGTATTTCCTTTTCTAAAGGCATATTCATATCTTTGACTCTTTTTCTCTTGATTATTGTTAAATGTTCTGGATATAATTCTGTGTAAATTACGTGTGATGCAAATAAATCTAGTTTGTGGCTTTCAGGTTTTCCTTCTTGGAGTGTACTCTGAAAAATGTTTCTAATTTAACATGGCCAGATTTATTAATCTTTCCTTTTGTTTTTATAAATCTTTTTAAATTCTATATAGTTAACATACAGCATTATATTAGTTTCAGATGTACAATATAGTGATTCAACAGTTCTGTACTTTATTCAGTATTCACATGATAGGTGTACCTTCCATCCCTTTCATCTATTTCACCCATCCCCTGACCATCTTCCCTCTGGTAACCATCAGTTTCTTCTCTATAGGTAAGAACCTGTTTCTTGGTTTGTCTCACTTTCTCTCTTTTTTCCTTTGTTCATTTTTTTTCTTAAATTTCAAATATGGATGAAATCATATGGTATTTGTCTTTCTTGGACTGACCTCACTTAGCATTATACCATCTAGATCCATCAGTATTGTTGCAAAAGACACGATTTCATTATTTTTTATGGTTGAGGAATATTTCCATCGAATATATACACCATATCTTCTTTATACATTCATCTATTGATGGGTACATGGGTTGCTTCCATAATTTGGCTATTATAAAAAAATGCTGCAATAAACATGGAGGTGCATATATTGTTTTGAAATAGTGTTTTCATTTTCTTTGGGTAAATACCCAGATGGATCATAGGGCAATTTTATTTTTAATCTTTTGAGGAATGACTGTACTGTTTTCCACAGTGGCTGCACCAGCTTGCATTCCTACCAACAGTGTAAGGAGGTTCCCCTTTCTCCACATCCTGGACAAAATTTGTTGTTTTCTGTATTTTCTATCTTAGCCATTCTGACCGGTGTGAGGTGATATCTCATTATGGTTTTGATTTGCATTTCCCTGATGATGAGTGATGTTGAGCATCTTTCCATGTGTCAATTGGCCATCTGGATGTCTTTTTTGGAGAAATATTTGTTCATGTCTTCTGCCCATTTTTTAATTGGATTATTTGGTTTATTGGTGCTGAGTTGTATAATGTCTTTATATATTTTGGATACTAATCCTTTATTGGATCTGTCATTTGAAAATATCTTTTCCCATTCTATAGGTTGCCTTTTAGTTTTGCTGATTGTTTTCTTTGCTGTGCAAAAGCCTTTTATTTCAGTGTATTCCCAATAGTTTATTTTTGTTTTTGTTTCCCTTGCCTCAGGAGATATGTCTAGAAAATGTTGCTATGGCCAATGTCAGAGAAATTACTGTCTGTGCTCTCTTCTAGGATTTTTATGGTTTCAGTTCTCATATTTAGGTTTTAATTCATTTCAAGTTTATTTTTAGGTATGATGTAAGAAAGTGACCCAGTTCATTCTTTTGCATGCAACTGTCCCGTTTTCTCAACACCACTTGTTGAAGAGACCATCTTTTTTCCATTGCATATTCTATCTTCTTTTGTTGAAGATTAATTGATCACAATTGTGAGTTTATTTCTGAGCTTTCTATTCTGTCCCACTGACTTCTATGTCTATTTTTGTGCCAGTACCATACTGTTTTTGATTAGTACAGTTTTATAGTATGTCTTGATGTCTGGGATTATGATGGATCCAATTTTGCTCTTCTTTTTCAAGATTCCTTTGACTATTCAGGGTCTTGTATGGTTCCATATAAATTTTAGAATTGTTGGTTCTAGTTCTGTGAAAAATGCTATTGGCATATTAACAGGGATTGCATGAAATCTGTAGATGCCTTGTGTTTGGGTACTATGGACATTTTCACAATAATTGTTTTTCCAAACTATGAGCATGGAATATCTTTCCATTTTTTTGTGTCATCAATTTTTTTTCACTGTTTTATAGTTTTCAGAGTACAGGCCTTTCATCTCTTTGTTTAAATTTATTCCTAGGTTGAGCACCTGGGTAGCTCAGTCAGTTAGGCGTCTGACTTTGGCTCAGATCATGATCTCGCAGTTCCTGGGTTCAAGCTCCATGTCGGTCTCTGTGCTGACAGCTTGGAGCCTGGAGCCTGCTTCAGATTCTGTTTCCCTGTCTCTCTGCCCCTCCCCCACTAGTGTCCTATCTCTCTCTCTCTCTCTCTCTCTCTCTCTCTGTGTCACACACACACACACAAACATTTAAAATTTTTATAAAAAAAATATATATATAAATTTATTCTTAGGTATTTCATTATTTTTTGTTATTCTCTTTCTGCTACTTCATTTTTGGTGTATAGAAATGCAGTAGATTTCTGTGAATTGGTTTTGTATCCTGTGACCTTACTAAATTTATTTATCAGTTCTAGCAGTTTTTTGGTGGGGTCTTTAGGGTTTTATATATATAGTCTCATGTCATCTATAGTGATCATTTTACTTCTTCCTTACCAATGTGGATGCCTTTTATTCCTTTATCTTGTCTTATTGCTGTGGCTAGGACTTCCAGTACTATGTTGAATACAGTGGTGAGACTGCACATCCTTGTTCCTGATCTTAGGAGGAAAGCTCTGTTTTTCACCATTTAGTATGATGTTAGCTATGGGATTTTCATATATGGCCTTTATTATGTAAAGGTATGTCCTCTCTATCCCAACTATGTTGAGGGTTTTTATTATGAATGGATGTTGTACTTTGTCAAATGCTTTTCCTGTATCTATTGAAGTGATCGTGTGGTTTTTATCCTTTTTCTTGCTGATATAATGTATCACATTGATTGATTTGCAAGTATTTAACCAAACTTGCAACCCAGGAATAAATCCCATTTGATTGTGGTGAAAGACTCTTTTAATGAATTGTTGGATTCAGTTTGCTGATATTTGTTGAGAAATTTTGCATCTATGTTCATTAGAGGCCGCTGCTGCTGCTTCTGCTGCTTCTGCTGCTTCTGCTGCTGCTGCTGCTGCTGCTTCTTCTTCTTCTTCTTCTTCTCCTTCTCCTTCTCCTCCTTCTCCTTCTCCTTCTCCTTCTCCTTCTCCTTCTCCTTCTCCTTCTTCTTCGTGTCTCTCCTGGTTTTGGTATCAGAGTAATGCTGGCCTCCCTGAATACATTTGGAAGCTTTTCTTCCTCTTCTATTTTTTGGAATGGTTTTAGAAACTCTTCTTTAAATGTTTGGCCCCTGTAAAACCATCTGGTCCAAGACATTTTTTTGTTGCAAGCCTTTTGATTACTGATTCAATTTAATATCTGGTAATTTGTCTGTTTAAATGTTCTATTTCTTCCTGATTAAGTTTGGTAGTTTATATGTTTCTAAGAATTTATCCATTTCTTCTAGGTTGCCCAATTTATTAACATACAACTTTTCATAATATTCCCTTATAATCCTATGTGTTTCTGTGGTGTTGGTTGTCATTTCTTCTCTTTCATTTCTGATTTTGCTTATTTGAGTCCTCACTCTCTCTCTCTCTTTAATAAGTCTGTTTGAAGGTTTATCAATTTTGTTGATTTTTAAAAGAACTGGTTCTTGGTCTTATTGATCTATTCTATTGGTTTTTTAACTTTCTATTCCATTTATTCTGCTTTGTTACTATTTCCTTCTTTCTACTAGTTTGGGGTTTTGTTTGTTGTTCTTTTTGTAGCTCCTTTAGGTGTAACATTAAGTTGTTTATTCAAGATTTTTCCTGCTTCTTCTTTTTTAATTTTTTAATGTTTATTTAGTTTTGAGAGAGAAAAAGAGACAGAGCATGAGGGAGGGAGGGGCAGAGAGAGAGAGATAGAATCCAAAGCAGGCTCCAGCTCTGAATTGTCAGCACAAAGCACAATGCAGTGCTTGAATTCGTGAACTGTGAGATCATGACCTGAGCAGAAGTTGGATGCTTAACCTACTGAGCCACCCAGGTACCTCTCTTGCTTCTTGATACAGGCCTGTATTGGTAAAAACTTCTCTCTTAGAATAGCTTTTACTGCATCCCAAAGATTTTGGACCATTGTGTTTTCATCTTCATTTGTCTCTGTGTATTTTTAATATCTTTAATTTTTTTGGTTGACCCATTCATTGTTTAGTAGAATGTTATGTAAGTTCCATGTATTTATGTTTTCAGACTTTTTCTTGTGGTTAATTTCTAGTTTCATAGCATTGTGTTTGGAAAAGATGCATGGTATGACGTCAATCTTTTTTAATATGTTGAGACTTGTTTTGTGGCCTACCTTATGTATTCTGGAGAATGTTCCATGTGCACTGGAAACAAATGTGTATTCTGCTGTTTTAAGATGGAATGTTCTGAATATATCTCTTAGATCCATCTAGTCCAATGTGTCACTCAAAGCCACTGTTTCTCTGTTGATTTTCTCTTTGATGGTCTGTCCATTGATATAATTTGGGTGTTAAAATCCCCTACTATTATTGTATTACTATCAATTATTTCCTTTAGGTTTGTAATTATCTGCTTTATGTATTTGCATGTTTTTAAAATTTTGTGTGTGTTGTTTTTAATAAATATTGCCCAATCTTAAAGTCATATAGTTATTTTTCTATTTCATCTAAAATTTTTAATGTTTTGTTTTTAATATTTTAGTACTTTGTTCATTTGGAATTTACTTTTAGGTATGATGAATGTATATATCCAGTTACTTCAGTGTTATTTATTGAATAATATATCTTTTACCCATTTATCTCTAATGCCCCCTCTTTACATACAGGAAGCCCTGATGCCATATTTCTATTCTATTCTGTCCCCACATCCTGCCACCGTCAATAGTGCATGGTCTTAATCACAGTATAATAAGAGTCTTCAGTAGTATCTTGCCTCTTAACCTTGTACTACTTCATTTCATTTTAACATCAGTTTGTCTAAACTCCATAAAATACCCTGTAGAGATTCTTCTAGGGATTATATTGAAGCTATAGAACATATTTGAGAAGACTAACATTTTTATAATATTTAGTCTCCTTAACTGTGATTATGGAATATCTCTCCATTTAGACAGGGCCTCCCTCATCTCTGCCTTTCAATGTTTTTAATTTTCCCCATTAGGATTTTGCATGTCCTTTCTTTATGAGAATTTATTCCTGATGACTGTAAGAATTACTATCAAAAGGGACCATTTTAGCACATTTCCTACTTTAATAGAAAAATGCAATTGACTTTTTATGTATCTCTCCAACCACCTTGCTAAACTCTCCTTAATTCTTATGTTTTAGAGTCTTTTGTACTTTCTCTGGAGACAATAATATCACCTGTGAAAGCAAGCTTTCTTCTTTCTTCCCTTTCTAACTTTTCTTCCTGTTCCTTACTTTCTTTTCTTTTCAGCTGTTGTTAAAAATCCCCTATTCCCTGCCTAAGTAGCCCTAATGTGCCATTTTACATTTCATATTATAAAATTTTACTCTCTAACAGTGTCTACCTCTTTTTTAATCCAATGCCAATAATGGAATTTCAACTCTTAACCTTAAAATGCTGATGACAACATTCTCAACAAGATAAAAAGCAAAAAATGTTCTTTCCTGCCCACAAAGCTTGGGAGAACAATGTATTTTTAACACAAAAACTTTCTTATAAATGGTATTTCTAACAAGGATACTTTTTCAAACTCCTAGACTTCAAAGATTTGGGGTGAGACCTGATAAAATGACCCTTAACCTATAAAACATCTGTAATTTTGATTACTCATCTTTGTTAATAATTTAGTGTTCTTGTGATAATGTTGAGTCAATGTCTCCATCTACAGGAAGGTAAAATTATTTGTGAATTTTGTCTGTCAAACCAGAAAAGAAGCATTGGCATTTCCCTGTACCCACACACACACAATAAAATGGTTCTACTGGAATTTTTTATTAAAGAAAGTGTGAGAGACTGGATAAACCAAGCAGAGAGTGGAGATATACAGAGGATGATTGCATGCTGAGCCTAAAAATGAGCTCACAATAAAAAATTTTTAAAGACTTTTAAAAATTATTTTAAAAAGCAAGTAAGATAAATCTGTGTTTGGGCCTTAATGGGAGACTGGTTGCCTCTGAGATCTTTCTCTAACTAGCTCCAAACTTTGTCGTTAATTTTTACTGAATGTCCAGAGCTATTTGAAAGTAAGAAAAATATGGTATTTTATTTTGTCGTTGATTTTTGTCTAAAGGCTTTTGTCAGAAGTCACTGGTGGTATGGGTTCAAGTGGAGTATTATCTGTGAGTGTTCTAGCAGTTGAATCTGAGCAGACATTCCCAAACTTGAGTGTATCAGGATTGCCTGGAAGTCTTGTTACAACACAGATTCCTTGGACCCCTATCCAGAGTTTCTAATTCAGGGCTAGGTCTGGGTTCAGACCTGAAATTTTGCATTTTAAAAAAATTTTTAATGTTTTATTTATTTCTGGGAGAGAGAGAGACAGTGTGAGCAGAGGAAGGTCAGAAAGAGAGGGAGACACAGAATCTGAAGCAGGCTCCAGGCTCTGAGCTGGCAGTCAGCACAGAGCCCGACGCAGGGCCCAAACCCACTAACCACAAGATTATGACCTGAGCCGAAGTCGGACGCTTAACCAACTGAGCCACTCAGGAGCCCCTGAAATTTTGCATTTTAATACATTTCCAGGTGATTCTATAGCTTCTTGTCCAGAGGCTACATTTTAAGAACTTTTAGAT
Source organism: Hyaena hyaena (assembly GCF_003009895.1). Lineage (NCBI taxonomy): Eukaryota > Metazoa > Chordata > Mammalia > Carnivora > Hyaenidae > Hyaena > Hyaena hyaena. The sequence goes on along the minus strand of NW_024080832.1, from coordinate 2,073,388 downwards.
TAGAATGATTATAATTTCAGTATTCTATCATTTGTTTTTCTAAGTTGATTGAGTTATAATTTCATCTGATTTGAAATAAGTGATTCAGAAAAATGAGGCTGAGATGGAGACAATCTCCATGGAGAGCACTAAGAATAACCCAGCCTGGGTTTAAATACTCAATGCAGAACATAGAGGTTGCAATAGGTTGCTTTTTGCAGTAACAGAGATCCACAACCCACCCCAACATCAAGATATTTTTTTAAGAAACATATGGAAGCTCTGTGATTTTTTTTTGTCTTCTAGATGTATGCAATTTGTTTTATTTTATTTTCCTTAGAAGGAGAGTGCTACTGTAACCTTCCCAAGTGCTATTGTACAGCTTTCCCAAGAAACTAATGATATCCTCTTTTATTTGAGTGTGGGATTTATTTTCCTTGTGTGAAAGCCCATGTGAACTGTGTGCTTTTATTTTTTTTATCTGTATTCATGAGTGAGGCTGACTTATAATCACTCTTTCTTGTAGTGTCTCTGTCAAGTTTTTAAAAATTTTTTTAATGTTTATTTATTTTTGAGAGAGAGACAGAGACAGAGAGTGAACAGGGAAGGGGCACAAACACACACAGAGAATCCAAAGCAGGGTCCAGACTCTGAGCTGTCAGCACAGAGTCCAGTGTGGAGCCTGAACCCCCAAACCGCAAGATCATGACCTGAGCTGAAGTCGGACACTTAACTGACTGAGCCACCCAGGTGTCCCTGTCAAATTTTTAGTATAAGGGTTACACTAGTCTCATAAAATGAGTAGAGGACATATCCTCTACTCATTTTACATTCTGTAAGAATTTTTGTAGGATTAGAATTATTTTTTTCTTTGATTGTTTGTTGCAACTTACTGGTATAGCCATCAGGGCTCACATTTCCTTTGTGGTAAGATATTCAAAAGTCAACTCAATTTTTTTCTGCAGGAAAAGGGATTCAGTGTAACTGAAAAAATGATAAGTAGATCATTGTATAGCACCCACAACCAGTGGCTATTTTCAGAAAGAGGAAAGCTCCTTTCTATCACCTACCATGTCTAGAAGAAAGGCGTAGGGCTTTTTGGCGTAGGGCTCCTTTCCCTATAGATGAGTCTAAGGGATGGGTGGAGCACAAGGTTCACAGGGAGAAGCTCTTGGGTTACTTTGGGAGCAATAGCACCCAGAGTTCAGTTCTAAGAGATGGATCAGGGGGCACCTGGGTGGCTCCGACTGTTGAGTTTCTGATTCTTGATTTTGGCTTAGGTCATGATGCCAGGATGGTGGGATGGAGCCCCATGTCGGGCTCAGTGCTAAGCGTGGGGTCTGTTTAAGATTCTCTCTCTCTCTCAAATAAAAAACACTAGATAATGATCTAAGAGAAGAATCAGTCTCTTTCAAACTTTTTGTAATGCCATATATATATATATCTCACTACCTGTGATACAGGCTGGCATTTTCTGTTCTATTTTATTCTCTTCCATCTCAAGTCAAATGGTGATTTACCATAGTAATCAGTATTGAACATTGGCCTATTTTATTCTATTCCATTCCACTAAATATATATATAATATAATTTAGAATTTTATATTACTATGTATTATATACTATAAATAAAAATGTTTTAATGTGAATATATACATGTTTATTTTATATGTATTTTATTATATATAATATTTTATTATATGTATGTATATTACTTATTCCATTCAGGGTCGTGAACGAGGTTTGGAAGTGGGCTTAGGAGTGTAACCAGAGCTAGGGATTCCCACGACCTCACATTTCCACATTCATGGTACCTGTGGTTTCAAGTTATTCTACTTGGGGACAGACATCGTCCCTCTTTTCCACCTGCCAACGGGGAAGAAGCCAGCGTTAGTCAAGACTGGCATTTATCAATTCAGCTGAAGTGGACTTAGATTCCAAGTTCCTGTTTCACGCTGCAGCACGTGAAGAGCCCGAGAATGCTCCTAGAAATCCCCCCTCCTGCTCCCCACGGCCCTGTGCAGAGGTGAGCAGGTGAGTGTGGAATTGAGGTGAGAAGCCATCGGAGTCCGACCATGGGAGAGAGAAAGCTAACACTCCGCCTTCCCCCCCAAACTTCTTCCCATTTTGCCCTTCTGCCTCCTCCCCATTCTGCCCTCTCTTCCTCCTCTCGTCCAGCTCCCTCCCTCCCGCTCCCCGGATACCCTCTTTCCTCCCGGCTGGGACTAATTTGCCGCAGAGCAGCTGCTCAAGGGCCGCGAGGGGCGGGAAGTTTAGAAGGGATCCGACCCAGGGTCCTGGGGAGGTGGCAGTCAGGTCGCGGAGCACAACGGCCGCTCCGGGACTCGCCTGACCTTGGGGGCTGGAGGGCGGAGCCTGGGAGCGAGCCTGGAGCGGGGCGAAGCGGAGTACCAGGATCAGGCTGTGAGCAGGAACAGCGCGGACAGGCTGAGAGAACCTCGGGGACAGTGACTGAGAGCCGGATCTTTCAGGCTACCACGGGACTGCTCTAGGGGACCCGGATGCGGCGCATCTCCCAAGAGCCTGTGAATAACCCCGCCCAGGCGCCCCAGCGGCGCCGGCCTCTGATTGGCGGTCAGCGGAGCCAATCATGGCCAGGGCCTGAGGTGGGTGGGGCCGGAGCACTCCGGCTGAGCCGCTGGGGCGCTTTCCCTGGACCAGTCTTTCAGGTGCTGCCTCCGCAGCCAGGGGCGCCTGTTGAGTCCCGCTTCTTTGCAATACCTACCGCCCTCGCTGAAATGCATGCACCCAGGCTTAAGACTTGGTCAGAAGCGGTCACCGCGGCTGGAAATCCGAGGCTCAGTGGGAGGTCCCTTATTGTGCAAAGTCCCTGAGCGCCTTCCTGGAGGAAGAGAGCATCGGTTGTGCCCGACTCACGAGTTCCCAGAGACCTCCAAGGAGCTGACACCAGTGCAAAGACAAAAGGGTCTTTATTACAAGCTCGAGCAGGGGCTCATCTGCCTGTGGGTGTCGTGGCAGCAAGATGAAGCGAAGAACAATAGCGAATAGGGTTTTTAAGGAGTAAGGGATGGGGGTGTTACGGTACATGTAGCATCATCACATAAGCACCAATTACAATTGTCCAGCACCCCTGGTTACAGCTTTGACCATTCAGTATCTGTGAGGTGTTTTTTACTTTTGGTGGGACCCTATCATGACTTTTGAGTATCCTTTGAAAATGACCAATTATGAGGTGAGTTCAAAGGGCCCACATGGGGTTCAGGCAAGCGGTGAGGAATTGGCTAGTTTGTATCTGCAGTTCCCAGCCTTGACTCAGACCATAGGAATGTTTTTTGATTAGCTGATCTGAGGGCGGTCCGAGGATGGCTTTAGCCTTGAACAGTCTGAGGCTTTTCCTGGACCTGGGACTGGGGCTACGTGCAGCCCGAGGTTGCTCTTAATGGAGGACTTAATTTTTGGCTCTTCACATCCAGTGGCTTTGCAAATACCTGAAAAACGTGCAGGAGACACTAATGCAGGGTGAGATTTGGAAAGGTAATTGTGTGCCCCAGGGATCACCCAGCTGGGGTAGTGCGGAAAGGGGTACGGACCTTTAGATTTCTCTCTCGTCCTCTCCGTGGAGCCTGAGAGTGAGGTGGGGGAGACTGGGTCTGGTTCCTGACCGGAGAGGGGGAGGGTGGTCTGCCTAGCTCTTTAGACCCTCCGCTTTAGGTGTACCTGGAGTGCGCTCCTTCTCCTGCGATAGATTACAGGAATCCCGGCCTCTCGCGAGGCTCCCTGGAGAATACTTGGAGTGTACGTTTATCCCTTCAGTTCTCACCACGTTTGTTTGGATATAGAACTCGTTTCCCTTGACCTGAAGTGGCCTCCGTTTGTGCCACAGCCGTCTTCTGTCTCAGACAACCCTCTGGGCCTCACACCGTATCCCTCAGACTGAGATGAAGTATGGAGGGGTTCGTGGGGGAAGGAAATCTCTTCTCAGTCCAGGGAAATCAGGGGCCATGCAGGGTGCCTTTAGCATGACCAGGGGATCCAACCTAGAGAGAATTATAAACCCTCTCCTCTTCCTTTCTCAAAGCCCTCTTCATAACTCCATCTAATCATCGTAGACATAAATGCTGGCCTTCTCTTTCTTGGTACTCTGGTTGTTAGAGTGGAACTCGAATAATATAGATGAAAAACTTAAGTAAAAGAGTGTTAGGATACCAGATCTCTTCAGCTTGACTTATGGGTTTCCCACACTAATAGGTGAGGTTCCCACTATCCCACTACTCATAGGCCAGGGTGACTCACAGATGTCTACAGAGGATGGAAGGCTGTGTGCCCTTTAGCAAGGCAAGTCAGCCTGGCAGGCAGAGGGGGTGGCCAAGAAGCCACACTTCCTGGCCAGCACATGCTAGTGAGTTCCTGCTGCTGCTTGGATCGGAGGAGGTGAGCCAAGAGGCTAGTGAAAATTCATCCCGATGGTCAGTCTGAGAAGCAGCCAAGATGGAGAACTGCAAAATCAGCAGAACTTGTCTTCTGGGAGTCCCAGTGCCCAATGACGGGCCCCACCAGGGATGGCCAGCCCCTGTCGGCTGAGCACTGCATGCCTGATCTGTATTACCATCTCCCCTACGTCTTCACACAGGCTGGGGAAACTGGACCAAGAGCTTGGAGAATGACCAGAAGGGCACCCAGCCACCTGACTTGGTAAAAAAGCAAACAAACAAAACTCTAAGTGAGCATCTATAAGTGTGTAAATGGTACTGCACGGTGTGTGATTGGGTAATCAAAAGGAATAGCCACCCCAGGCATATATGAGGAGCAATTTTGGAGTCAGAGAAACTTGGTGGGCCCCAGATGCAGGGTTCACTGGAGGAAAGCTCCTGCTTTGGGATAGATTTCTAGGAGAGCAGTTATCTGAAGCCAGCCTCTTCTCCCTCTTTTCCTGCATTGCTACCTGATTCTACCTTTGATCTGGCATTTAATGTTTATGCCACTTCAAGAATAAGACTAATAGTTTGCTCTGTAATCTCATAATTCCCACTTCCCTGCTGGCCTCACACAGGTCATTTTTTCTTCCCAGGTCGTGAAAGAGGGGACGCCTCATCTTCAAGTAAATAAGGGGGAGGGATGAAAACTGTGAGGAAAGGAGAAAAGCGGGTCTTTGCTGTGGGGAAGTGTTTTGAAAAATTAAAGAACCTACTGAACAGAAGGGAGGTTTCGGGTTTGGTAATTTGGGGTTTGGGGCAACTCTTCCAGAATACCAAGGGCTTCAAGTCTAGTGGGTCTTTTCATTAGTGTTTTCTTCCTCAGTTTGAGAGGACTTTTTGGCATAGAACTGAATAAAAAAGTCCACTCATTCATGCCTCTGCTGACACCCAGTCTCTCGCCTCCATTTGTCTATTTCCTAAAAAGGAAATACCTAATGGGTAACACAAGGAGGGGGAAGAATAGCTCAGTGGTCTTCCCTTGCATCTCTCTGAAGAGAGTTGTAAAATATATGCCTCCTCCGACAGGCTTAGGTGGACCTGAAATTCTCAGCATGGATCCAAATAGTTGCAAAGAATATAATTTCCAACATACCATATATATTAACACACTTAAATAAAACTGCTAATCACCTTGTCATGTGTCCAGTGGAATCTAAGCAGCATAATGTTTTGACACCCAACATTAATTTTTTAAATGCACAACCCCTTCCTTAACAGTTGGAAATGTTGGGGCACCTGGGTGGCTTAGTCAGTTGAGTGTCTAGCTTTGGCTTAAGTCATGATCTCACGGTTCGTGGGTTTGAGACTCCCCCCCCCCAACCCCCCCGCATCAGGCTCTGTGCTGACAGCTCAGAGCCTGGAGCCTGCTTCAGATTCTGTGTCTCCCTCTCTCTCTGCCCCTCCTCTGCTTGTGCTCTCTCTCTCTCAAAAATAAATAAACATTAAAATAATTAAACAGTTAGAAATGTTACATTGGTCTTTTTTTTCTTTTGAATTCATATTTTCATTTTCTTCCCCCTATAGAAGTTTTTCTTTTTTTGCTTCTGAACCCTGACAGTATCCTAATGTAATATATTTTTGCTCTTGGAAGTCTTTTTTATGCTTCTTTGCAACAAAATATGTTCTTAAAATAAATTTTGGGGACACCTGGGTGGTTCAGTCAGTTAAGCATGTGACTTCAGCTCAGGTCATGATCTCACGGTTCATGGGTTTGGGCCCCGCGTTGGGCTCTGTGCTGACAGCTAGCTCAGAGCCTGGAGACTGTTTTCAGATTCTGTATCTCCCTCTCTCTCTGACCCTCCCCTGCTCATGCTGTCTCTCTCTCTCTGTCTCTCTCTCAATCTCTCTCTCTCAGAAATAAATAAAACATTAAAAAATTTTTAAATAAATAGAAAATAAATTTTTAATTTCCTGATCTCAGTGTTTGAAATTTCATATGAATTAAGATAATACTACAATCATTAAAGGTTGATCAAAATAATATAAATAATACAAATTTTGGTAAATAAAAGTATTAAATGTATACATTTCGTAAGCAAAATTTAACTGGAAATGCTTCTCTTACAAAGATGGATGGGGCTTTATTTTCCCAATTTCATGTTGATGAAAGTTATTTTTTGTTATTATGAGCCAGGTTCCATATGATTTCTATTCCTTTAAAAAAATTTTAACATTAAAGAACTAAAAATCTTGTTCATATAAAAGTATGGGAACAGAATAAGAATGGAAAGAATTTTATTATAGCAACTTCACCCAATTTTTCAAGTTTCTTCTTAATTACATGCCAAAACTCACATAGTGAGCTACTATTTTTTTTAATGTTTACTTATTTTTGAGAGAGAGAGAGTGGGGGAGGGGCAGAGAGAGGGAGACACAGAATCCAAAGCAGGCTCCAGGCTCTGAGCTGTCAGCACAGAGCCTGACGTGGGGCTCGAACTCACAAACCATGAGATCATGACCTGAGCTGAAGTCAGATGCTCAACTGACTGAGACACCCAGGCACCCCAGTGAGACATTATTAAATACCATTTTAAATAATCTCAACTCAAGTGTAGTGTTAGTACTTCAGTTTTGTTGAAGCAAAGAATTAGAAAGTACTTGATTTGCAAAACTATTTTGACACACTAGTTTCTTTGACTTTCTCAGTTCTTAGAAGTATACCAAAAAAAGGCTTTACAAATTCTTATGAAATAACTAATATTTATATGTTAGAGGCATCTTGTTTGTGAAACTCAAATTGGATGAAAGTGGAGTTAGAAAGAAACCCACAGATTTGGAAATTAAAAATCAGTAATTTCTGAATAAGACGTTTTCTCCATTTTGTATATCATCTGGAAATGCATTTAAAAATTATGACAAAGAGGGGCGCCTGGGTGTCTCAACTGGTTAAGTGTCCAATTCTTGGTTTCAGCTCACAGTTTGTGAGTTCAAGCACTGCATTGGTCTCCATGCTAACAGTGCAGAGCCTGCTTGGGATTCTCTCTCTTCCTCCCTTCCTCTCTCTCTCTCTCTCCCCCACTCGCTCGCTGTCTCCAAAATAAATAAACTTTAAAATATTAAGTAAACTTATATTAAAATTAAGTTCTCTTGAATTTACTGCATAATCCTATAAGTATTAGTTTAAATTTTCAGTGTAGAGATTTTAAAAATATTTTAAATGATTTATTTATTTCTGAGAGAAAGAGAGAGAAAGAGAGAGAGAAAGAGAGAGAGACAGGTGAGCAGGGGAGGGTCAGAGAGAGAGGGAGACACAGAATCTGGAGTAGGCTCCAGGCTCTGAGCTAACTGTCAGCACAGAGCCCCATGCGGGGCTCAAACCCACAAACTGTGAGATTATGACCTGAGTCAAAGTCGGACGCTTAACTGACTGAGCCACCCAGGCGCCCCTGCAGAGAGATTTTTTTAATGTCTTTTTATAATCACTAATTATTGGTCTATGGTCAAGTTGCATATCTGATTTGTATTTTATAACTCACTAAAGACACTGAAGATATTAAAACAGAATTATATTTCCCATTTTTCATACAAAACCTTTTTAGGAACAGAAAGTATTTATATTAAAAAAAAACAAGACCACTGTTTAAGCATCCATTGTAACTAAGTTATTTTTATGTGACTTGTACTTTTTTGTCTTACCTTATCGAAGTATAATATTTACTTTTGGGGGCACCTGGGTGGCTCAGTTGGTTAAGCATCCGACTTCAGCTCAGGTCATGATCTCACGGTTCGTGGGTTCGAGCCCCACATCTGACAACTCAGATCCTGGAGCCTGCTTCGGATTCTGTGTCTCCCTCTCTCTCTGCCCCTCCCCAACTTGCTCCGTATCTCTCTCTGTCTCTCAAAAATGAATAAATATATTTTTTTAATTTTAATATTTACTTTTGAACTAAAGTTTCATAATAAGTATATACTTTTTTTTTAATATATACTTGTTTAAAGTTTATTTATTTTGGGGGGTGAGGGGGCAGAGAGAGGAGAGAGAGAATCCCGATCTGTGCTGTCAGCACAGAGCCCGATGCGGGCCTTGAACCCACAAACCGTGAGATCATGATATGAGCTGAGATAACCAACTGAGCCACCAAGGCACCTCTACTTTTTTAATTTGGAAGACGACTTTGACAACTAAAAAAAAATCGTTAAAAGATTTCTGAAGGCTAATTTATTTAACTTACTTAACCTAATTGTGTAATTTACAGATTGGAATTTTTTTTGGCAGTCTTTTAAAAACAGGGTGATAGCAGAATTTAGGTTCATAGATCCTGTACCTTGACCTTATCCCAGCCAGGAATTTTTCTTAAATGTTATGAATATTTAAAGCATTAGGAGCCCTGGATAATTTATTTCTTTTCTCCCTATGTATTTGAGACTCTGGTCTTGGATTCATGTGTGTTAATAATAATCTCTTTTAAAAAAATTTTTTAAATAGTTTATTGTCAGGTTGGTTTCCATATAACACCCAGTGCTCATCCCCAGAAGTGCCCTCCTCCATGCCCATCTCCCTCCTCACCCCCCACACCCATCAGTCCTCAGTTTGTTCTCAGCATTCAAGAGTCTCTCATGGTTTGCCTCTCTCCCTCTCCCCCATTATTTCCCCCCTTCTTCTCCCCCTTGGTCCTCCATTAAGTTCCTCTTAATCCTCCTATACGTGCAAACATATGGTAGCTGTCTTTCTCTGCCTGACTTATTTAGCTCAGCATAACACCCTCAAGGTCCATCCACGTTGCTACACATGGCCAGATTTCATTCTTTCTCATTGCCATGTAGTATTCCATGGTATAGATAA
>NW_024080832.1:1902415-2061753 GCF_003009895.1 Hyaena hyaena | reverse complement strand
GATTTCTTCACTAGTTATAGGTCTGTTCAGATTTTCTATCTCTTCTGGTGTGAATTTTGGTAGTGACTGTGTGTTTAGGAATTTGTCCATTTCTTCTAAGTTGTCCAACTTATTGGCATATAATTTTTCACAGTATTCGCTGATAATTGCTTGTATTTCTGAGGGGTTGGTTATAATAAGTCCATTTTCATTCATGATTTTGTCTATTTGGGTGCTCTCTTTTTTCTTTTTGAAAAGGCTGGCTAGAGATTTGTCAAGTTTGTTTATTTTTTCAGAAAACCAACTCCTGGTTTCATTGATCTGTTCAATTGTTTCTTTGGTCTCTATGTTGTTTATTTCTGCTCTGATTTTTACTATTTCTCTTCTTCTACTGGTTTTGGGGTGCTCTTGTTGCTCTGGCTCTAGTTCCTTTAGTTGAGCTGTTAGATTTTGCACTTGTGCTTTTTCTAATTTCTTGAAATAGGCCTGGAGTGAAAGTCCTACTTTCTTCTTAGGACTGCCTTTGCCGCATCCCATAGAGTTTGGAATGTCGTATTTTCATTTTCATTTGTTTCCATATATTTTTAAATTTCATCTCTAATTGCCTGATTGGCCCATTCATTCTTTAGTAGGGTGTTCTTTAATCTCCATGTTTTTGGAGGTTTTCCAGACTTCTTCCTGTGATTGATTTCAAGTTTCAAAACATTATGATCTGAAAGTGTGCATGGTAGGATCTCAATTCTTTTATATTTATTGAGGGCTGCTTTATGTCCCAGTATGTGATCTATCTTGGAGAATGAGCCATGCGCACTTGAGAAGAAAGTGAATTCCTTGGCCTCAGGATGTAGAGTTCTAAATATATCTGTCAGATCCATCTGGTCCAATGTGTCATTCAAGTCCATTGTTTCTTTAGTGATTTTTTGTCTGGTTGATCTATCCATTGCTTTAAGCAGAGTATTAAAGTCCCCTGCTATTAGCACATTCTTATCTATAAGATTGTTTCTGTTTGTGATTAATTGTTTTAAATATTTAGGTGCTCCCATTTTCGATGCGTAGACATTTATAATTATTAGTTCTTCCTGATGGATAGACCCTGTAATTATTATATAATGCCCTTCTTCATCCCTTGTTATTGTCTTTAACTTAAAGTCCAGTTTGTCTGATATAAGTATAGCTACTCCAGCTTTCTTTTGACTTCCCGTAGCATCATATATATTTCTCCATCCCCTTACTTTTAATCTGAAGGTATCTTCCAATATAAAATGCGTTTCTTGTAGACAGCAAATAGATGGATTTTTTTTAATCCATTCTGCTACCCTATGTCTTTTGATTGGAGAATTCAGCCCATTTACATTCAGTGTTATTATTGAAATATGTGGGTTTAGAGTCATTGTGTTCTTTGTGGGATTCATGCTTGTGGTGGTGTCTCTGGTATCTTGCGTTCCTTATAACACTTCCCTCTGAGAGTCCCCCTCAGGATTTCTTGTAGGGCTGGTTTAGTGGTGACAAATTTTTTCAATTTTCGTTTATTTGGAAAGATTTTTTCTCTCCTTCTATTTTGAATGACGAGCTTGCTGGATAGAGGATTCTTGGCTGCATATTTTTTCTGTTCATCACATTGAAGATCTCCTGTCATTCCTTTCTGGCCTGCCAAGATCATTAGAGAGGTCTGTCACCACTCTGATAGGTTTGCCTTTGTATCTTAGGGCCCTTTTCTCCCTAGCTGCTTTCAAAATTCTCTCTTTGTCCTTATATTTTGCCCGTTTCACTATGATATGTCGTGCAGAAGATCGATTCAAGTTACGTCTGAGGGGAGTTCTCTGTGCCTCTTGAATTTCAACATCTATTTCCCTCTCCAGGTTGGGGAAGTTCTCTGCTATAATTTGTTCCAGGACTCCTTCAGCACCTTTCCCTCTCTCTTCCTCTTCTGGAATTCCTATGATACGTATATTGTTCCGTTTGATTGTATCGCTGAGCTTTTGAACTCTCCTTTCATGTTCCTGGATCAGTTTATCTCTCTTTTTCTCAGTTTCTTCTTTTTCTGTTATAGTGTCTTCTAAATCACCTATTCTCCTTTCTGCCTTTTTAATCCGTGCATTGGACGCCTCCAGTTTATTATATATCTCATTTATTGCATTTTTTAAATTCACCATAACTAATTTTAAGCTCCATAGTGTTTGTAGCCATAGTTTCTCTGATGTCCTCCATGCTTTTTTCAAGCCCAGCGATTAATTTTATGATTATTGTTCTAAATTATTGTTCAGTCATGTTGCTTATATCTGTTTTGACCAGTTCTCTACCTGTCCTTTCTTCCTGGAGTTTCTTTGGAGGAGAGTTCTTCTGTTTCATCATTTTTCTATCTCTTGTTACTTTTAAAAGCTTGTTGTACACTCTGCCCCTGCGAGTTCTGCTATGTTACAGAGGGCTCTTTTGACTGTTCAGGGCCTGTCTGTTCAGGAAGTGGATGGTGTCTCTTGGTTTATCTTGTTGAGTGTTTGGTTACTTTGTTTCCCTACTGGTAGTGGTATTTGGGACAGTCCACCATGTATAGTTTGGCTTGTTTCTTGAGGCAGCCCTGGAAAAAGAAAACAGACAACCACAGAGGGAACACAGGTACACAAACGCACAGACAAAACCAATAAACGCGCAAACCCAGGGTCAGGTAAAAACAGCTACAACAACAAAACAGCTATCTGGAGGGTATGGGCGTGGTTTGGTGTAGGCTGGTCTTGTCTCCACTGTGTTGGCTGGCCGCTCCCTGAGGCCCTCTTTTTAAAATTTTTTTAATGCTCTTTTATAAGAGAGAGAGAGACAAAGTGAGAGCAGGGGGAGGGGCAGAGAGAGACACACACAGAATCCGAAGCAGGTTCCAGGCTCTGAGCTGTCATGTCTGCACAGAGTCAACACAGAGCTTGAACTCACAAACCACGAATGAGATTATGATCTGAGCTGAAGTTAGATGCTTAACCCACTGAGCCACCCAGGTGCCCCAGTAAGAATCTCTTATAATCAATAAAAACAGGAGCTCCATTGACCGTGATAGACAATGGCTTTTATTTTCTAATATCCTCCAGATGAGGACCTCATCCTAATTTAAGGGCTCCTTCCAAAAGAGGCTCCTTTCCTTGATAACCCAAAGTGTAGCCACACCAATTCTCAAGAAACCAGCAGCAGACTCCAGGCCTTTAAATTCCCTACTCTAAAGACTTACAAATTCAACTGTGTTTTCTCCATTTGAAACTGTATACCTGGTCAACTTTCCAGGGCCCTGCTTTTAAATCAAGAAATGTGCAGCCTACTCTTCTCCCAGTCTTGGTTTTTTTCCTGGGTTTACTCAGATTGTCTAGCTGATTCACTGTTGCAGTAAAAAATAAGGCTGAGCATGCTGTGTTGAAAGGCATTGAAACCAGAGGAAACCAGTCATGAAAACCCTATCAACTGATAGATTTCTTCCTGATAACTCCTCATAACTGCTAGCATTTTTTTTCCCAATCTAGGGCAAATTTCCAGGAGCTATAATAATAGCTACATTATAATAATGTTATATTATCTGGGTTATAAAAAAATAATCCATACTGAACCTTCATGTATTGCAGACCCAATGGAAACAGTAAACCAACCCTGAAACAAAGTGTTCTTTTTTTCCCCAGCAGCCTTAAATGTTGTCTCGATTTTTATGTCTCATTCTTTTTTTTTTTTAATATTTTTATTTATTTCTAGAAGAGAGAGAGAGACAGCGTGAGCAGGGGAGGTTCAGAGAGAGAGGGAGTCACAGACTGAAACAGGCTCCAGGCTCTGAGCTGGCAGTCAGCACAGAGCCTGACGTGGGGCTCGAACCCACGAACCGTGAGATCATGACCCAAGCGAAAGTCGGACGCTCAACCGACTAAGCCACCCAGGCGCCCCAATGTCTCATTCTTTTTTTAAAAAAAAATTTTAATGTTTATTTTTGAAGGAGAGAGAAACAGAGTATGAGCGGGGGAGGGGCAGAGAGCAGGCTCCAGGCTCTGAGCTGTCTGTCAGCACAAAGCCCTACGTGGGCGAGCTCCAACTCACTATCTGTGAGATCATGACCTGAGAAGAAGTTGGATGCTTAACCAACTGAGCCACCCAGGCGCCTCATTTATGTCTCATTCTTTACCAGAGCTTAGACATTAATTCTAATTAATCCTATGGTGGTTTTCTTATTCTTATTTGGTTGTATTAAAAACCAGATCTAATTTTAAGAAAAGAAAAAAAAACTAAAAAGAAATCTGCAGCTTCTCCACCCAAACAGCTGGAGTTTGAGGTTCTAGATCCTGTTGGATATCTCACTTTCCACTACACAATTAACCCACATTTTTACCCAGGAAGGGGAAAAATCTCATATCAAATAGTGGAAGAAATAACTAGGTCCTTGAGAAAGTTGAAAGTTATCCAACAACCCCTTTCCAAGGGGGGAAATGATGCATATTTTAGAAGAGAAAATGCAATCATATGGCTTCCCTAAGCTTCTCAAGCACCAAGCATCACCCACCTATGTATCCTTCAGAAAGTAGCAGGTGGGCTGTAAGTCAAGAAAAGCAGCAATTCCAGGCTGCAGTTTCTGCATATTAGTGATTCCCAACTGCTTCCCAGTTCTCTGTCAGTATGGGGAAATGGACTTTGCCAGACTTAGGTTCTCATGAAGGAAGACACCTCACTAGAGTCTAAAATGAATCTAATTTAGATGGCAAAATTTAGGAGTGGGCAACAATTTTGGCTAAAAATTTTCCAGCAACCAAGTCAAAATGGTGTTAATAGTGGCTATCATTTAAACAAACCCAAAGAATAACTGATAGAGACCAGAAATCTATTTCTCAAGTTCCTATTTTTAAAAAATGATCCTCTCAACAATACTGTTTTCAGAAGCCCAATGGGGGTTTCGCAAGCCTGTTTCTTATGGGATTGTTCAATATAGGTAAATATCAGCAAACCAAAAGATAACTCTGTAACAAGAATTTTACAGGAAATCAACAAATTACAGCAGGATAAGTATAGCAATGGGAAAAAATACAACGTAACCCGAAAAATAAAATGATTAACTCTTACTGGTATGCGGCAGGTCAAGGAAAGTTTCCTGGAGAAAGAGACATTTGGATGGAATTTTGATAGATGTAACTTGGAATTTTCCAAGTGAGTAGTAGAAGGGAGATATTCCAGGCAAAAGAAACCACAAGAAAGTAAAGACAGGGAGTCATGAATCAGCATGTTTTCATAAAGATCTATATCTATAATCAGATTAACTGACTGGAGAAAAAGGCAAAACAGGCAGACACAGGAAAGGTGGGCAAGATCATGGAATGCCTTCTATACTGTGTGAGAGATTTGACATTTATTATAAAACAAACAAAATTACCTAAGTTCTAAATGAAGGTATTAAATATAGTAATGAAGATGAGAGAATATACTTAATATAAATAATAATAATATACTGGGAGGTAGAATTTACACTAAGTATTGAGTAATAAAATGAAGGGGTTGAGGGAGAGGTAAGAATGTAAGTGAGTCAGGAGCATGTGGGTGGCTCAGTCAGTTAAACATCCAACTCTTGATTTTGGTTGACGGTTCATGAGATCAAGCCCTGTGGCTAGCTCTGTGTTGAGAGTGTGGATCCCACTTGGGATACAATTGGGATTCTCTCTCTCCTTCTCTCTGCCCCTCCCCCCTCAAAATAAGTGAAAAACATTTAAAAAATCTTTTTAAAAAAGAGATTTTTGAATATCCACCGTGAATCTGATGCTATTTTAAGTGCCAGAGATATAAGAGTGAACAAGACAGATGCAGTCTCTTTCCTACAAAGCTTATGGTTGAATGCATATTATTTAAATGATTCAAGACTTTCAGGAACACAGCTAACTCATTAATCAATAAAGAAAAAATTTTTTAATATTGAGTCACTGACAAAGAGAAATGAAATGAATGTATAAAGATCTAAATTTTAAACCTTATTTTTTTAAGTAAAGGAAATGAAAGAAGCATAGTAAAATCCTTAAGTAAAATCAGTGGCAAATTATAACCCATAGATGTCAGCAAAGACCCACCTCTGGGCAGGAAAATATTTTACTAGAAGAGGTAGTGTTTTAATTTCTGCCTTGTGTCTTTCCCCTCTGTATATTCATTTTTGTTTTATGTTCTCTATGTTTTAATAGCTTATAGTATGTACCCAAACAAATGTTTCCTGCTATTTCATCTATTTATTGAATATATTTTGTTTCGTGAATTTTATTCAATTCATTGACCAGTTCTGGTAATCTAGTTTTGCTCTTCTCTCTACTCTAAAGGACTTTTTGTCTATAATATAAAACCTAGTGCTTGATGGTATACAGATACCAATTGCTTTCTAAAACACTGGTTTCCAAAATGGAGTGTGTACACTGCAGTGAGTGTACACAAGGTCCTTAGGATTATGGGAAGGAAATATTTTTTTATTATCGTTTATTGTCAAGTTGGTTTCCATATAACACACAGCGCTCATCCCCACAAGTGCCCTCCTCCATGCCCATCACCCATTTTCCCCTCTCCCCCACCCCCATCAACTCTCAGTTTGTTCTCAGCATTCAAGAGTCTCTCATGGTTTGCTTCCCTCCCTCTCCTTAACTATTTTTTCCCCTTCCCCTCCCCTATAGTCCTCTGTTAAGTTTCTATGGGAAGGAAATATTGTGATTTCTCTTTATACACATTTGGCAACTTTTAAACTTCCTATTTGTCTATGTTGTGGTACATATAATCAAGTCATATTACTAGTACATGTAGATAATTTATGATAATTTATAAATAAACATATGACATAGGTTCTCAAATATTTTTTACCAAGAGAGCTGTCTTAATACATTTGGGCTGCTATAACAAAATACCAGAGACTGGGTAGCCTCGAAACAACAAATTTATTTCCTATAGTTCTGGAGACTGAGACGTTCAAGATCAGGGTACCAACATGGTTTCATTCTGGTGAATTCCTGAATTCATGGCCAGCACCTTCTCACTGTGCCCTGAAATGGAGGAAGCGTCAAAAGAGGTCTGAGAAGGTCTCTTTTATAAGAACACTAATCCCATTCAGGAGGGCTGCATCCTCATGACCTAAGCACCTCCCAAAGACCCTACCTCTTAATACAATCATATTAGGCAAAAAGGATTTCAACATGCATTTGGGAAGACACAAATATTTAGACCATGGTAAGTGCTTAGTGCTTTTTTAAAAAAAAATTTCAGCACCATAGTTCAAATGTGTGTTTTGTCTTGGCCACATAATTTTAGTGTATGTTCTTCCAGGGAGTGATGGTGTCTTACTTTTCTTACCTTTTCCAAGGGATCTTGTATGTATAAATGCTAATATTTATTGACCACCACTGACGTACAATTCTGTTCTTCGAACCATCAGTCTGGAGGCCACCCTTTGAACATGCTTTGGAAGCATTTCCTTTCTAAGGATAGCTCAGAAAATGTTAATTAAAAATTAAAACTAAAAGTGAAACAAAGAGGTTTTTCTTTGCACCAGCAGGAATAAGACTTAATGAAAAACTTCAGTAGTAAATGTAGAAGTAATATTGTAAGTAGGGCAATGGGAAGGATTAGATAAAGCCATACCAGCAGCCTCAAACCAAAGAATGTCCAGTTGCCCCAGTTAATTCATATTTGGTGTGATTTTTCATTGATAAGAATAACTCATAATTAACCTAACCAGCTTACCCATGCTTTCTTAAACCTCAGTGTACATAGGAATTTCTAGGACATAGGCTAGAAGCAAATTCTGTTTCACCCCCGGGATTCTGAATCAGCAAGTCAGGGGGTCCGGAAATATGCATTTTCATCAAGTACCCTGGAAGACTCTAAGCTGGTTATCTGAAACACAACTCTGAGGTAAATGTCCTAGACAAAATTATTCTACCTTGTCACCAGCCATGAGAATTTGATCAAAAAACAGATCTAAGAACTCATTTACCAGTCTGTTACCCTCACCAACTTGTACTGCCAACTGTGATTAGAAGTGTGAACAGTCTATGTTCTTCCCTCAGAGATGATCACATTGCTAGAGGTGAGAGGGTTCAGATCCCTTAGAACTAGGTAGGGACTGTGGTCCTGGTACCCCAATACTAATTGCTGCTCCTTCATGTGCCAGCTGGGCATAATATTTACTTGATAAACCATTGCTTAGTATTGAGCCTCATCTCCTCCTGGCCCAATCCATGTGGCCTTGGCTGATCTTTTGTCCATTCGGTAGACCATCTCTGGCTCTCCTGTCTTCCCAACAGATGAGAAATCCTGGAGCAGAGTGAGATGTTCCTAGCTGAAAATAATGGAGACTAACCTGTGTGTGTAGGGAATGGGGAGGGCTGTATCCAGGGATGGAAGCAGCCATGGGAAGACACACTGCAGGGAGACCTTTTCAAATTAGACTCTTATCTCCTTCACATATGCCTTGAGACAGACATCACTGCCTCCCCTTCATACATAAACAGAAATCGGAGCAGCATTTGTTCCTTGCTAAGTCAAGTAACTGAAGAAACTAGATGTTCGCCTGGGGTCTTCACTTTTCCATTACCTGTCACCACTGCCCCAGCTGTCAGAGAGCCTGCCTGCTCCCAGTTGTGCTATTCCTTTTTTTTTTTTTTTTTATTTCTAGGAGAGAGAGAGAGAGAGACAGCGTGAGCAGGGGAGGGTCAGAGAGAGAGGGACACACAGAATCTGAAACAGGCTCCAGGCTCTGAACTGTCAGCACAGAGCCTGACGCGGGGCTCGAACCCACGAACCGTGAGATCATGACCTAAGCGAAAGTCGGACGATTAGCCAACTAAGCCCCCCAGACGCCCCCCAGTTGTGCTATTCCTTAGACTTGACTGACAGAGTAGCTGCAACTAGAAAGTTCCAAAGTGCTTCTGAGTTCTCTCCCAGGGCTGGACCTGGAAGGACACAGACCTTCACCCCTTTCCCGTTACATATCACCCCCACAAACTAGCTGTTACTGCTGTGGAGACATGAGCTCACAGACCCACATAATTAGACAGCTATGGACTAAAACTGCTGCAAAACAGGGATAACAAATCAAACACCATATAGAATCTACTGCAGAATTCAGAAAAAGATAAAACAAGAACATAAGATGGTAAATACACTTAACAAAATAGTAAAAGTTATAAAAAAAAACCCTGGTAATTCATAAAAATAAATGGATAATATTAGAGGTTTAAATGATAACAGTTTACGTGGCAAATACTATGGATAGAACAAGTAGCAGATGGATAGAGCTGAAGCACAAATGGTGATAGAAGACTCTCTGAAGAGGGCAGGAAAGAATAAATACATTGAAAATATAAAAGAGAGTTCCGCAAAATGAAGGATAGAAATAGAAATATTGACATCTGGATAATAAAAGATCTTGCAGTGAGAGAGTAAAAGAGAAGAATAAATATTTGAGGAAATAGTGACTAATGAGTTTACCAATATTACATAAAGATGAAAGGCCTTGGAATAAAGGACTCAAAGAATACCAAATAGGAGCAGTAAGAAAAATTCTACACCTAGGATCATTATAATGGGACAGAGAAATCTGCTAAAAGTTCACAGAAAGAGCAGATTGCCTTCAACACAATAAGAATCAGATTGACATCACACTTTTCAATAGCATCGATAGATGCATGAAGACAATATTTTAGTGAAGGAATATAAGCTTCAACCTAGAACTTTACATACATCTAAATTGCTATTCAAATAAGGTGGCATAATAAGTATATTTTTATGGATACAAAGCCTTAGAATCCAAAGATGCATATTAAAAACACTCTTGGAAGAAGTACTCAAATAAGAAAAGACTCAAATTAAGGAGGTTGCAACAAAGAATATGGGAATGAGGGTGATTTGACAACAGTTCCAGGACCATATTAAGAAAAAGGGTAAGTGTGTGTGTGTGTGTGTGTGTGTGTGTGTGTGTGTCCAGATTTTAAAATCTTCACTTGGGGGGCACGTGGGTGGCTCAGTCGGTTAAGCATCCGACTTCAGCTCAGATCATTATCTCACAGTTTGTGGGTTTGAGCCCCGTGTCGGGCTGTGTGCTGATGGCTAGCTCAGAGCTTGGAGCCTGCTTCAGATTCTGTGTCTCCCTCTCTCTCTGGCCCTCCCCTGCTCACGTTGTGTGTATGTCTCTCTCTCAGAAATAAATAAAAACATTAAAAATTTTTTTAAATAAATAAATAAAATAATAAAATCTTCACTTGCTGGGGGGATTGGCGTTTGGGTGAGAGAAGAAAAACATCAAAGGACAGGTAATGGATATGTTGACCAACTTGATTGTAGTAATTATTTTACAATGTATACGTATATTAAATCACCACATGGTACAGCTTTTTAAAAGTTACACTATGTGGGGTAATTGGGTGGCTCCATCAGTTAAGCATCCAACTCTTGATTTTGGTCAGGTCATGATCTCGTGGTTCATGGGATCAAGCCCTGCATCAGGGCTCTGTGCTAACAGCACGGAGCCTATTTGGGATTCTCTCTCTATCCCTCTCTATCTGCTCCTCCCCCGCATGTGCGCTCGTGCTCTCTCTCTCAAAGTAAATAAATAAAAACTTTAAAAGTTACACTGTGTAACTTAAATATATGTGATCTTTATTTGTCAATCATACCTCCATAAAGCTGGATGAAATTTTTTTAAATAAATGC
This sequence comes from Hyaena hyaena, assembly GCF_003009895.1. Taxonomy (NCBI): domain Eukaryota; kingdom Metazoa; phylum Chordata; class Mammalia; order Carnivora; family Hyaenidae; genus Hyaena; species Hyaena hyaena. The sequence goes on along the minus strand of NW_024080832.1, from coordinate 2,051,097 downwards.
ATTAAAAAAGAAAATCAGAAGAACATACAGTCTGCTAAAGAACTTGGGGTCAAGATGTAAATATTAAGGTATTTCATAAATTCATAAAGGTAAGTAAACATGAGTGTATATTTTAAAATAAAGCCAACCCTCCTAAGAACAAAATTAGTAAATATAACTTTTAATCCAGCAGGAAAAAAAATCAGTCTATCAAAGGAAAGTGAGAAAAAGAAGGAAATAATATACCTTAGATACAAAATAAGAAATGAGTTGCAAAAATAAGTCTCGATATATTAGCAGTTACCAATTAAAAGACAGAAGCATGGATAATGAAGGAAATAAAAAGATCAAACCATGTGTTATTTACAATAAATACAAATAAAGCAGGAAGATACATAAAGGTTGAAATTAAAAGGAAGAAAAAGATTTACCAGGTGGCAAATATGACCCCCCAAAAATTGGGCAACAATCTCAGTACACAAAAAAATAGATTTTAAGGTTTAAAAAAAGTGCTTTGGGGCACGTGGGTGGCTCAGTCAGTTCAGCATCCGACTTCGGCTCAGGTCAGATCTCACAGTTCGTGGGATCGAGCCCTGCATCAGGCTCTGTGCTGGCAGCTAAGAGCCTGGAGCCTGTTTCGGATTTTGTGTCTTCCTCTCTCTGCCTCTCCCCCACTCATGCTCTGTCTCTTTCTGTCTCAAAAATAAACTATAAAAAAATTAAAAAGTGCTTTGATGAGGACCAAAAAAAAGATTTTTATATAATTAAAAGGGAACAATAGAACAAGAAGAAATAGCAATCATAAATATATATAAAATCAATAATATAGCCTCATAACTTATAAAGCAATAACTGAAAGAACTATATGTAGAAGTTGATTTTACTTGCAGTTGGTGATTTTAACAAACCCTTATCAAAAACTGACATACAGAAAAATAAGCAAAGATCTTAAAGAGCAGAGCAAACAAAATTATTTAAGCTTGTTTATTAATCAAGCCTCAACAAACAGGAAAATAGAGAACTCTTCCAGATTATAAATGACTAAAGAAACAAGACAACTTACTGAAATGCGTGATTCTGGATCACAGGGCAGAGGATACAAGGAGTGGGGAGACTACAGAGATCTTTATTGAGGAAATTACTGAAATTTGATTACGTATTCTGGATGAGATAATAGTATTATATCAAAGTTTAATTTTCTGAGTATTATCACTCTCCTGTATTTATATAAAAGAATGTCCTTGTTCTTAAAAATGCACTAAAATATTTAACAAGAGGTATGATGTCTGCAACTTACTTTGAAATGATTAGGAAAAAACATTAGAGGGGTGCCTGCGTAGCCCGTCAGTTAAGTGTCCGACTTCAGCTCAGGTCATGATCTCATGGTTTGTGAGTTTGAGCACCACATCGAGCTCTGTGCTGACAGCTCAGAGCCTGGAGCCTGCTTCAGATTCTGTCTCCCTCTCTCTACCCCTCCCCAACTCGTGCTCTGTCTCTCTGCATCTCTCAAAAATAAATAAATGTAAAAAAAATTTTTTTAAAGAAAAAAGCATTAGACAGAAACCAAGAAAAAGAAAGCAAACAGCAAAATGTTAAAAGTGATTGAATCTAAACAAAGTGTCATAGGAATTTTTTTTTTTACTGCTCATATTTTTTCTGTAAATTTGAAATTATTGCAAAATAAAAAGTTTTACAGGGGGCCTGGGTGGTTCAGTTGTTTAAGCATTGGACTTTGATCCAGGTCATAATCTCACAGCTCTTGAGTTTGAGCCCTATGTTGGGCTCTGTGCTGACAGCTCACAGCCTGGGGCCTGCTTCCCATTCTGTGTCTCCCTCTCTCTCTCTGCACCTCCCTCGTTTGCACCTACCTCTCTCAAAGTAAATAAATATTTAAAAAGATTTTTAAAAGCTTTACATTTTAATAAATAACATTTGACTTTAAATCAAAATTATAAAGAATTTGAAGAATAATTAGACATTAAAACACTACATATCAAAATTTGTTAGATATGATTAAGGAAAATTGTTTACCTATAAATATACTTGTCAGAAAACCAAAACTAAATGCATAAATAAAATGAACTAAGCATTCAACTCAAAAATTAGGTAAAGCGAAACAGAATCAACCCCCCAAAAAGAGGAAGGAAATAATAAAGATAAGAATAAAGATCAACAAAACAGAAAACTAAAGGCAAGTTAAGGAAAACAAAAGCTGGCCCTTGAAAAGATTCATGTGCATTGTTCCAGAAAAGCTGCATGACTCACTGTATTAAAGAATTTTTATTGTAAAAATAAATAAGGAAATACAAGAAAAGCAAGTTTTATATCCATGCTTTATAAAAGTAACACACCCTAAGTAAAATATTAACTAAATAAAACAAACAATAAATATGTAGCTATCAGATAATCAAAAAAGGTTTATCATAAGAGTGTAAAGATGTTTTGCACTAAAAAAAATCTCTCAACATAATCCCTCATATTAGGATATTAAGAAGGAAAATATATATAATTAATCAATGATGGAAACAATTTTTAAAGTTTCAACATCTACTTGTGATTTTTTTTATAAAATAAAAACTAGGAATAAAAACTAGGAATAAAAGGAAACCTATTTAATTTGGCAAAGATTGCATGTAAAAACTTACAGCAAGGACTTCTGGGAAGATGGAGTACATCAATTTCTCCCTATTGCTCCCACTAAGTATAACTAAAAACCTTGGACATTATACATAAAACAAACATAAAAAGATTCCAAAAGGTGGAGATAAGAAGACAGAACTTGTGAGACACCAGGACCTGAGGCACAATACTATGGTGAGTTTCCTGGACTTTCTTTTGGCCTGATACACCCCAAACATGGAGTTGAAGAAACTGACAACTTGGAAAAGCCAACTAACACAAATAAACAAAACAAACAAAAAAACAAAAACAAAAGCCCCAAAAGGCTGATGTCACTAGTCAATAGTCTGATTATCACTAGCCAAAAATCTGGTATCACTAGTGAAAAGATCAGGATAGAGGCAGCCTGTCAAGACCAAAAACTTTTAGAAAATACCTGCTCTGCTCTTCAAACACCATAGAAATAACTGTGGACCCATTCCTACCCACACCAGAAAGACAGAATGTGACACCTAGACTTCCACGCTCCTAAGAATGTAGCATGACACCGTAACATCACTCTGCAGTGGTGTCCAAAAAGGCCAGTTAGGACACCAAAAATTTCATTTTGTCAGACCAGTAATGAGAACCTCTCCCCAAGATGCTAGTGGAATGGTATGCAGGAGGAGTAACTCTCACACCTGCCCAGCAATAATGATAAAAACTAAAGTTCTCTAAACAGAATGGAAATTATAAAAGAAGAACCTTGAAACATTGAGAAAGAAGAACAAGATAAGCAAAAAATATGAGTAACTACATTAAATTCTTCTTTTGCATTTTCTAATTTATATTAGATGGTTGAAGCAAAAATTATAACACTGTCTGATGTGGTTCTAAATGTGTGCAGAGAAAATATTTAAGACAATTAAACTACATATAAGGGAGGGGAATGGACATAAAGAGAGGTAAGGTTTCTATACTCCACTCAAACTGGTAAATGATGACACCAGTAGACCATGATAATTATGTACGTATAATGTAATACCTACAGCAGCCACTGAAAAAATGCTATACAAAGAGATACACTGAAAACCACTATAATTTTTTTAATGTTTATTTTTGAGAAACAGAATGAGAGAGAGAGAGAGCAGGGGAGGGGCACAGAATCCAAAGCAGCCTCCATGCTCTGAGCCATTAGCACAGAGCCCAACCTGGGGCTGGAACCCATGAACCATGAGATCATGTTCTGAGCCAAAGTCAGACGCTCAACTGACAGAGCCATTCAGGTGCTCCTCAAAACCTCTATAGATAAATAAAAATGAAATTGTTAAAAATGTTCAAATAAGCCACAGAAAAGCAGAAAAAGTAAATGGAGAAATGAGAAACAGAGAGAACAAATAGGAAACAAAAAATTAAATGGCAGAATTAAGCTCTAGAATATTGCTATGAATTGAATTGTGTCCCTAAATGCACATACTGAAGCCCTAACTCCTAATGTATTTGGAGATAGGGCTTTTGTGGAAGTAATTAACGATAAGTGAAGTTGTAAGGGTAGGGCCCTGATCTGATAGGGTAAATGTCCTTATAAGAAGAAACACCAGACAGCTTGCTCTTGATCTCTCTCCCACCCTCCATCCCTCATATGAGATATAACCAGAAGGAAGCCATCTGCAAGCTAGAGAGGGAGCTCTCACCAATCATGCTGTTACTCCAAACTCAGACTTCCAGCTTCCAGAAATATAAGAAAATACATTTCTGTCATTTAAACCACCCAGTCTAGGGTATTTTGTTATGGAAGCCCAAGTAGATTAATATATATAGCAATAATTATATTAAATGTAAATGGTCTAAATTCATCAATTAAAGGCAAAAATTGGTGGATTTTTTAAGTGAACCAAAGATATGATATCTAAAAAAATTCAGTTCAGTTCATATGTAGGCAGGATAAAAGCAAAAAAATGGAAAAATATATTATTCAATCACTAATCAAAGGGAAACATGAGTGAGTTACTACTACCAGATAAAATAAACTTCAGAGTAGAGAAAATTATCAGAGACAGGCTGAGACATTTAATAATGATAAAAGGGTCAATCTACAAAGAAGACATAACAATCATAAATACTTATGCACAAAACAACTGTCCAAGCTGCAAAATATGTGAGGCAAAAATTGATGAAATCCACAATTATAGTTGGAGACTTCAAAATAACTCTCTCAAAAAGTAATAGAATAAATAAATAGAAAATCAGCAAGGACACAGAACTTAGCCATACCATCAACCAATAGGGTCTACTTCACATTTATAAAACACTCTACCTAACAACATCAGAAAACACATTCCTTTCAAGTGCCCAAGGAACATATATAAAGATAGACATATCTGGGGCATAAAACAAATGTCAATAAATTTAAACGAATTGAAATCATACAAAGTATGTTCTCTGACCACAATAAAACTAAACTAGAAATCAGTAACAGATGACAAGAAAATCTCCAAACACTTGGAAAATAAATAATCATTTTAAAACAATCCATGGATCAAAGAGTACATTTCATGGGAAATAAAAGATATATTGAATTGAATAAAAATTAAAATGCAATTGGGGCACCTGGGTGGCTTAGTCGGTTAAGCGTCCAACTTTCGCTTAGGTCATGATCTCGCGGTTCGTGGGTTCGAGCCCCGCATCGGGCTCTGTGCTGACTGCCAGCTCAGAGCCTGGAGCCTGTTTCAGTCTGTGACTCCCTCTCTCTCTGACCCTCCCCTGCTCACGCTGTCTCTCTCTCTCTCTCTCCTAGAAATAAATAAAAACATTTAAATAAAAAAAAAAAGAAAAATAGTGTACTATGCTGTTGTTAGGTTGAGTGTTAAAATATCTATATAAATTTAAAATTCTTGTGTTGTTCAGTTCTTCTATATGCTTGCTGATTTTCTGTCTAGTATTTCCAGCAGTTGCTGAGAAGAGATGTTCAAGTTCTCAAGTATCATTTTGNTAAATATATATATATATATAAGAAATGAAATATGAGATATCACTATAGACACTGCAGATAAAATGATAATAATGAAATGCTGCAAACAACTCTACACACATACATTTGACAAATGAAAGACCAATTCTTAAAAAGCTCAAACTACCTCAACTCACCTAATATGAAATAGATAATTTGAGGGGCGCCTGGGTGGCTCAGTCGGTTAAGCATCTAACTTCGGCTCAGGTCATGATCTCACAGTTGGTGGGTTCGACCTCTGCATCGGGCTCTGTGCTGACTGCCAGCTCAGAGCCTGGAGCCTGTTTCAGTCTGTGACTCCCTCTCTCTCTGACCCTCCCCTGCTCACGCTCTCTCTCTCTCTCTCCTAGAAATAAACAAAACATTTAAAAAAAAAAAAAAGAAGGAAAAATGTTTTAAAAAAATTAAAATGCAATATACCTAAGCTTATGGAACACAGGTAAGGCAGTACTTAGAGGGAAACCTATAGCATTAAAATGCATGCATTTAAAAGAAGGAAAAGTGTTGGGGCTCCTGGGTGATTCAGTCAGTTAAACATCTGACATCGGCTCAGGTCATTATCTCACAGTTCATGAGTTCAAGCCCTGCATTAGGCTCTCTGCTGTTAGTGCAGAGCCCACTTCAGATTTCCATCTCCCTCTCTCTCTGCCCCTACCCCGTTCACACACTCTATCAAAAGTAAATAAACATTAAAAAAAAACTTTAGAGAAAGGAAAATCTCAAATCAATAATCTAAAGCTTGAACCTCAATAATCTAGGAAAAGATCAAACCCAAAGCAAGCAGAAGAAAGGAAATAATAAAATAAAAGTATAATTCAATGAAATTGAAAACAGAAAAACAATAAGGAAAATCAATGATACAAAAAACAGATTCTTTGAAAGAACAATAAATTGACGAAATTCTATCAAGACTGACAAATAAAAGAAAGAAAACAGAAATTACCAATATCAGTAATGAAACAGGCAATTTCATTACAGACCCTGTGGACATCAAAAGGATAATAAGGGAATACTACAAACAACTCTACAAGCATAAATTTGAGAATTTAGACAAAATAGACCAGTTCCTCAAAAAAGGAAGCTGCTACAACTCACTCAATATGAAACAGATAACTTGAATAGCCCTATGTAACTATTAAAGTTTTGAATTTGGAATTTGAAATTTAAACTCCTAAAAGTAAAATCTCTGAGCCCAGATGGTTTCACTGGAGAACTCTAGCAAACATTTAAAGAATTGACATCAGGGCACCTGAGTGGCTCAGTCAGTTAGGCAGCCAACTTTGGCTCAGGTTATTGACCTCCCAGTATGTGGGTTCAAGCCCTGCGTCAGGCTCTATGCTGACAGCTCAGAGCATGGAGCCTGCTTCAAACTCTGTGTCTCCGGCTCTCTCTGTCCCTCCCCCATGTGTGCTCTTTCTCTCTCTCTCTCTCAAAAATAAACATTAAAAAATTTCTGTAATAAATAAAAAGGAATTAACACCAATTCTATACAATCTCTTGCAGAAAATAGAAGAGGAGGAAACACTTCCCAATTCATTTTATGGAGCTAATATTACTGTAACATCAAAAACCCAATGAAAAAGAAAAATATATACCTATATTCTTCATTAACATAAGCACAAAAAATCCTTAACAAATTATTAGTAAATAAGATTCAACAGTATATTTTAAAAACCAGTAAACATTACAATTATTGAGGTTTTTCCAGGGATGCAAAGCTGGTTCAGTATTAAAAAATCAATCTGTGTAATCTACCATATTATCAAGCCAAAAAATAAAAATGATCATATCAACATGGTTATATCAACCAATGAAGGAAAGATACTTCATTAAATGTAATGCCCATTCATAATTTAAAAAAATCAGAAAAAATAATAGGAATAAAGGGAACATTCTCAACTTGCTAAAAAAAAGAAAAGAAAAGAAAGAAAATAAAAAAATAATAAAACCCCTAAAGCTAATGTTATGCTTCATGGTGAAAGACTGAATGCTTTTCCTCTAAGACCTGGGACAAGGCAAGATACTGACTCTTGTCACGCTTATTCAACATGGTGTTAGAATTTCTCGCTAATAAATAAGGCAAGGAAAGAAAAGAAAAGGTAAATAGATTGGAGGAGAGGCAGCAGCAGCAGCAGCTCAACCTAAAATGGAGTATGGACTTGAATGTAAAATATAATTTTTTTTAAAGTAAGGGGAAATCTTCAGGATTTAGACCTAAGTAAAAAAATTCTCAGAGTTGACAACAAAAGCATGATTCATAAAAGGAAATATTGATAAACTGGATCTCATCAAAATTAGAAACATGTGTTCTGTGAAAGACCTGTGAGGAGGGTGGAAAGACAAGATACACAATGGGAGGAAATATTTCCAAGCCATGTGTCCAGGAGAGAACCAGAGGGGCATGGGGGAGGGCACTTGTGGGGATGAGCACTGGCTGTTATATGGAAACCAACTTGACAATAAACTATTTGTAAAGAAGAAGAAGAAGAAGAAGAAGAAGGAGAAGAAGAAGGAGAAGGAGAAGGAGAAGGAGAAGGAGAAGGAGAAGGAGAAGGAGAGAACCAGAGGCACCTGGCTGGCTTAGTTGCTGGAGCATGTGGCTCTTGATCTCCCAGTTGTGAGTTTGAGTCCTACGTTGGGTGTAGCGATTGCTTAAATAAATAAACTTTGAGAGAGAGAGAGAATGAGAGAGAGAACCAGTATCTAGAATATACAAAAAATTCTGAAAACTCAGCAGTAAAAAATAAACACCCTAATTAGGAAATAGGAGGAGCAGGGAAAGAAAACAGGAAAAAGAAATGAAGAGACATTTCACAGACTAGGATACACAGATGGCAAATGAGCACATGAAATGATTCTCAACAATAGCCATTGGGGAAATACAAAATAGAACAACAATGCAACAATGAGATATCACCATAAACCTGTTAAAATGGCTAAAATAAAAAAAGAATGACAATACCAAATGCTGGCGAGGATGCAGAAAAACTGGATCACTCATACATTTCTGGTACAGCCACTCTGGGAAACAGTTTGGCAGTTTCTTTAAAAACTAAACATGTGGGGCACCTGGGTGGCTCAGTCAGTTGAGCTTCTAACTTCAGCTGAGTCATGATCTCAAGGTTTGTGAGTTCAAACTCACATTGGACTCTGTGTGGTGGTGTGGAGCCTGCTTGGGATTCTCTCTCCCTCTCTCTGTCCCCCCTTCATTCATGCCCCCCCCAAAATAAATAAATAAACTTTAAATACATACTAAGCATGCAACTACTGCACAATTCAGCAATTACGCTATTGGGGATTTATCTTGGAGAAATGAAGATTTACATCCACACAGAAACCTGTACATATATGTTTAAAGCAGATTTATTCATATTATCTAAATACTGGAAACAGTCCAAATATCCTTCAACCAACTGTGCCATATCCATACCATGGTAACTCAGCAATAAGAAACTATGTGTGGAACAACCTACAGAGAAATATGCCAAGAGAAAAAAACTGATCCCCAAAAGTTATATACCGTGTGTTTCCATTTATAAAACATGTTTGAGATGACAAAATACAGAAATGGAGAACAGATTAGCAACTGCCAGAGGTTAAGGAAATTGTGAGTCAATAGGGAAGTGGGTGGAGCTAAGTATCGGCATATCTTGGTTGCAATATTGTACCATCAGGGAAAACTGGGTAAAGGGTATATGGGATCTGTTTGTACTATTTTTTTTTACAACTGTGTATGAATCTACAATTATCTCAAATAACAACGTTTACTTCTTTTTTTTTAAACCTGCAGCAAACATTGTAGTTAATGGAGAACATTTAGTTGCATTTCTTTTAACAATAACGTTCTTTGTTGCTGCTACTCTTTAACATAGCCCTAAAGGTCCTGGCCAGTACTATGAAAAAGAAAACTAATTAAGAGTTTCAAGGATTTGACAGGATACTCTCAGATTTTACTGAGGATGTTATTACTACCTGGAAGAAGGAGAGTATCAACAACAACAAACCACTGAAACCAGCAAAAGAATCCAGCAAGATTATCCCATATATGACCAACCTACAAAAAATGGTTAACTTCTAATATTTGTAAATTACATATATGATAAGGTGTTAATATGCAGAATATATAAAGAATTCCTACAACACAACAGCAACAACAAATAAAACCACACAAAAACGATTTAAAAATGGGCAAATGACATGAATAGGTATTTCTCTAACAGTGATATATAAATGGCTGACAAGCATATAGAAAAGTGTTCAACATCACTAATCATTAGAGAAATGCAAATCAAAACCCAGTGAAATATCACTTCACAGCCACTAGGTTGGCTACTATCAAAAAAAAAAAAAAAAAAAAAAANCAAAAAAAAAAAAAAAAAAAAAAAAAAAGCAGGCACCTGAACAGATATTTGTACACCCATGTTCACGACAGCATTATTCACAATAGCCAAGAGGTGGAAACAACCCAAGTATTCGTTGATGGGTGAATGATATCTATACAATGGAATATTATTCGGCCTTTAAAAAGGAAGGAAATCCTATCACTTGGTACAACATAGATGAACTTTAAGCACATTATGCTAAGTCCTTAAATAAGCCAGTCACAAAAAGACAACTACTGTATGATTGCACTTAGATGAAGTATGTGATAGTCAAAATCATAGAAACAGAAAGTAGTATGGTGGTAACAAGGGCTAGGAGAGAGGGAAACAGAGAGCTGTTGTTCGATGGGTACAGAAGTTCAGTTTTGTATAATGAGAAAGTTTAGAAGATTTGTTGCACAGCAACGTGAATGCACTTCACACTACTGAAATGTACACTTCAAAATGGTTTAAATGGTAAATTTTATGTTATTTGTTTACTGCACTTTTTAAAATGTTGGTTACACTTCTCTACACCAGAAATAATGAATTTGAAAATAAAATTACAATAGAATAACAAATCATAATTATAACAAAGTCTATAAAATGTCTCAGAATTAACTGAGCATACATGGGACCACTATGAAAAAGTGTATTTTAAAAAGCATAATGTGGGTGCCTGGATGACTCAGTCAGTTGAGCATATCACTCTTAATTTCGGATCAGGTCATGATCTAATGGTCATGGTATTGATCCCCATGTTGAGCTCTGCCCACGGTGTAAAGCCTGCTTAAGATTCTCTCCCTCTGCCTCTCTCCCCTGCTCACACTCTCCCTCCAAAACAAAACAAACCAACCAAACCAAAAAAAACTACAGTAAAATATGTCTGAAAAAAATAAAGATCCTCAAAGAGTTACATAAGCTGTGCACTAGGGTAGGGGAGACTAGAAGTGAGTATTCTCTCAGGTCCCCGAGCAGGAAATTACTGTCTTCTCTTATGACTAACGGCTGGTCCCTGCCCAAACCAAAGGAAGCCCAAGTTTTGCATCTTCCCACCACCACCACCACCACACTGCCACAACTTTGGCTTCTTTCCTTCATATTGTAAATGTGTCAGCTGTCTTATATTTCTCCTGAGATCTCCTTCGCATTCCCCCTGCCCAGTGTCGGTCCCCAGTGCTGTGCAGTCTCCCAAGCTCCACAGCTTCCTCATGCTTTGAGCCTTGCCCTGAGGCAAGGGAGGAGAACAGTGAGGTTAGAGTTTTTACTCCATTGGCTCCCTTGCAAGGTCACCTTAGACTGTCTATGTCCCTTGACTTAAGGGCACTGTTGCCAGCAAGGTAGTGACACTGTAGGACTTACTCTCCCTCTGAACTCTGATGACTCCTTCAGTCTCTTGTCTCTTTGGACCTTGGGCTAGTGACACCGCAGCTGTTGCTACCTCCAGGTGACACTGTACTAGCCTCCAACCACCTCTTTGTAAATACTTCCTTGTACATAGATTCCCCTTGAACTATCTTATTTTGAATGTGCCATCTGTTTTCTCTTGAGGCCCTAGGACAATCAAAGTCATTTCTTCATTCCTTGCCTCTGACCAGTCTGACCAAGAGCTCCTGAAAACTTCATTTGCAATGGAAAATTGGGAGAAGAGTCAGGAGAACAGGTGAGTCCCGTGTCTGGGACACTCTTTTTGGTTTTGGAGCCTTTCCACTCTCTGCAGCCTCTGGGTATTGGCCTGGAAAAAATAATTTTCCTAAGTAAACATTGAGGTTAAACACCATTCTTCTTCTGTTCTTTTCATGTGAATATGTACATGAGTAAGGAAACAAAGACAACCTGGAGCACAGGGGCATGCTGTCCTTCAGGAAAAAAGCACTGAGGATACACTGTCCCGTTGTGTACTTACTTGGGTTTTATTCCCATTGTCTTTACTTTTCTAAATCTGAGTGTAGTTGACACACAATGTTACATTTGTTTCAGGTATATAACATAGTGATTCAACTTCTCTATGAGTTATACTGTACTCACCACAAGTGTAGCTACCGTCCATCACCACACAGTGCTATTATGGCTATTACAATGCAATACAATACTATATATATATTCCTTAACTGTGCCTTTTATTCCTGTGGTTCATCCATTCAATAATAGGAAGGCTGTGTCTCCCACTCCCTTTCACCCATTTTGCTCATCTCCATGTTCCCTCCCCTCTGGCAATCATCAGTTTGTTCTCTTGGAATTTTCTAGTGCTTATTTTGAGAGGGAGAGAGAAAGTATGAGCAGAGAAGGTGCAGAAAGAGAAGGAGAGAGAGACTCCCAAGCAGGCTTCATGCTGTCAGTTCAGATCCTGACACGGGGCTCAAAGTCATGAACTGTGAGATCATGACCTGACCCGAAATCGAGAGTCAGACACTTAACTAACTGAATCACCCAGGCAGCCCCAATTTGTTCCCTTGTGTTTACAGGTCTGATTCTGCTTTTTGTGTGTTTTTTCATTTGTTGGGTTTTTTTTTTTTTTTTGATTCCACATTATGATTGAAATCATATCAAAAGAAGAACCTCAAACTTGAGGTCAACACGGTTCTCTAAAGTATTGATATCTGCCCCAAGAGTTGAAGGGACTCCCTGCATGGCGCATGCCCTCATGAACAGAGACCCAGCTCCATTATGAGTAGCTCCATCAGTTGGACTAGATGACCTTTAAAGTCAATTCCAGCTGCAAGTTCAGCTTTTAAAATGAGCACAACATTGAAGGGAGAGAACCACGTGTGGTACCACTTGGATTAGATATAAACCAATAGTGCAACTCCCTCTCCTCTCTCTCTCTCTCTCTCTCTCTCTCTCTCTCTCACACACACACACACACACACCTTTTTGCATTTGATTATGTCTAACATCCTACTCTCCTTACACATTCTGGGACCTGGCCCACCATTACCCCAGTTTTACTTTCTATCCAGGCACCACTCATTCCCCTATGTAAGGACAGGTAGTTCCTCCTTTTTCTCCCTAATCTGGCTTCCTGGATCTGAGGAGACCTACAGGGCACTTTTTCCTACTCCTCCTCAGGAAGGGGACAGCCCTCCCTATAAAACAAAACCATACAAATTTAGGGGTGTTAGAAGCCTCCAGAAGGAGAATCTCCAGAAGGGGACTAGAAGTTTTCAATTAGCTGACTCCTTCCTTCCTTCCCCTGGGGGTCCTGTCACTTTGACCCCCACTGCTCTGACTAGACCTAAACCCTTTGGATATGCAGCTTCTTCAAATTCAGCCCGGCATTGACATGACCCAGAGCCCCACCCCCAGACCAGACTAGCATTTCAAAAGGAATTTGCTTTGTCAAACAAACAAAACCAGAAACACTGAATGGAAGAATAAAAATGAAACAATACAAGACTTTAAACAGCAAGTTTTTTTTAAAAAAAAAAAAAAGTCCAGTAGTGGTGCCTGGGTGGCTCAGTCGGTTAAGCCTCTGACTTCAGCTCAGGTCATGGTCTTCATGTTTGTGAGTTCAAGCCCCACATTGGGCTCTACGCTGACAGCCCAGAGCCTGGAGCCTGCTTTGGATTCTGTGTCTCCCTCTCTCTCTGCCCCTCCCCCGCTCATGCCCTGTCTTTCTCTCTCTCAAAAGTAAATAAACAAAATATTTTTAATTAAAAAATATGGAAAGTCAAGTAGAGGAGAGGGATTATTTATATGATAAATTTGCGTATATTTAACAATTACATATTAAACAAACTTATTAAATATGTATTTGTTAAATATATGCATTTGTTAAATGTTGTGTATAAATGCAAAAAAAAAAAGAAATCTAAAACTGATACAATTTCTAGAGATTAATTTCTGAACCTACATTTACCAATTAGCCCAGCGCACAGCACTTTCCCTGTTTCAACCTTATATGAATGGCCTTGCTCTGAGAACAATGATTTTGAATTCATGAGCATTTTCCCCTCCCATTGACTTCTTCAGTAAACTCCTTCCAAGACAAATGCCCTGATTGCAAGGATCCTTCTGGGGAAAGTGTGGATGTGGGAGAATCCATTCATTGGCCCTGAGGCACCTACTTTGGACATCAAGTCTGTAAAAACAGTGCTTCCCTCATTCTTCTGCAGGCTCCTATCAGTGTAGAAACAGCCTGAAGATGAAGGGCTCTAGTTCCCATGACCACCTCTCACACAAACACACACATTCATGGATAGCAGCACACAGGCTAATGCAGTCTGTCTTCTGCCTCTTCCCCCAGTTCATCAGATTCTGATTCTATGTATTCCTACATATATACCCACATGCAAATATTCATCCATAACCCTTGTTCTCCTGCCACAATATTCTGTTAGATACTCATCTTCATACCTGGTTTTGTTTCCTTGCCCACAGTATCCAGCTCTAATTCCCAAAACAATTCCACTGCCCAATTTTCTGTGCCCAGCAGGTGTCGCCCTTCACTGGAAACAAACTGTACCTCTCTTCCACAGTGTGAAATCTGTACCTCAGTAGTGGATGTCCATTGGGTTTGAGGTAGAAAGAAATGAAAGTGTGGCTCTGAAGAGTGTGCTCACCAGCATGAGGATCCTCAGAATAAAACAATCTATCCACTTTCAACTAAGGTAGACAAACATCTTATACGGAATTTGTCTTTGATCTTGGACACCTTATTTAACCTCTGAATCTTGCTTTCTTCATCTGTGACATAGAAGGAGACAATCTTTTTCTTCTAGGGTTATTGTGAGAAGTGAATGAGAAAAACGCAAAGCACTTATCCCAGTACCTAGGTCATGATAAGCACTTGAGCTATGGGCCCTTCCCTGCTTAGGGTATGGAAGAAATAACTGCCCAGAACTCCCATCTGGAGTTAAGCTGCCCCCTGAGTCTTATCTTAGGATCTGCATCAAGGTTGTTAGGAGGATAAAATGAAATGATGCATGTAAAGCACTTGGTACAATGTCTGGGCCAGAAAGGTGAGTAACAGGTAATAACTAACATCACTACCATGGGCTCAGCATGTGCCAGCAATGTTCTTAGCTGTCTACAAGTATGAAGTCATTTAATCCTCCTAAGACCCCTTATGGGGTCAGTCAACTGTCAATTCCCTGCCTCTCCCTTATTCTGTGACTCCATCCAACCACAGTTTAATTTCTTATGAATCATGTATCACAAAACTGTCCCCAATTCTGTAGTGTCTAAAGGGAATAATTAGAAGGAGGCACTGATTCCTCCACCCAAGTAGGAGAGAATTCATCCAATCCATAACTCTGCTTGTGGTACCTCCCCAGGGCCTCAGGAAAAAGCATAGAAAAATGATATTTCCACGAGAGTTTATTCCTCAAAGGTGACCACCAGCAACTCACTGGCCCCTGTGACACAGTGTGGCCCCCACGAAGGCCTTTGACCTTCCTCCCCAGACTACATTTGCCCCAGAAATATAGCCTTGGACGATAACTGGATTACAGAATATTCCCAGGAACGAGTTCCCCCAACTCACTAAGGTTTACATGGGGTAGCCTGGGAAGTGCAAAGATCTGGATGGAGAAGACATAGAATCCAAGAAAATTTGGGGGAGTCTGAGGATGTTGAGGGGACACAGCAGCATCAGTAAGAGTTTGAATCTCCTCCTCCCTTGGAGTGGAAGTTGTAGGACCCTGCCTCTAGGAGATGCGTTGACCTGCAGAAGAAATAAAAAGGAGATAATAAGGCTTTAATCCAACTTGACCCCATCATCTGTCTCTATAACCATCCATGCCAGAGCCCTTAATACAGTGGTACTGAAAATTCTAGATTACCAAGGACTAATACTACAAAGCCACTTTCGAGTCATTTCCCCAAAGATGCTCCATTGGATAGAAGAAGAGGGTATAGGTGCTCCTCTTTCCTGCTCCCAGTCCTAACAATGGCAGTTTAAATTATGCTCTTGGCAACATGCTGGTGGAATCTCACCCCTACCATAAGCACCATTAGCTGAGCCCAAAAGCTGAGCCCCGTGAACTCTCATCCCTCCAAAGGACTAGTAGGCAAACAGACCGACAGAGATGTTACCTTCTGGATAACTGGACCCAGGGAGGAAAATGTAGCCTAGGAGAGGAAAATATCTGATTAGAGATATTTTATCTGTGGATAAAAGTATCTGGGGATACACACAGCAAATGAGGCAGCAATGGGAGAACCAGTCACAGAGAGAGCAGAAATTGGGAGCATGGCAACAGGTGGTCAGGTGCAGCGCTCACCAGAGGGTCTAGCTCTCCGCCAGCTGAGCAAACCAAGAGAGAAAATGATGAGGCCGAGGCCCAGAGTCACTGCAGCCATGGAAACCTTCACCGTCTGCTTCAGGGACAGCCCAGGTGCTGCAAAAATGGAAACTTACTGGAACCAATCTGTCGCTCATTCCCAGGGCAACTTAATTTAGTGCAGGTTCAAAGGTGCTTTATCCCAATGCCAAGAATCTAGCTGACAACAACCTACTCCCAAGGTAACTGACTTTCCTCAAAATCCTCATCCTGTGACTCTCTACTTCTAGAGTAGCCCTGGAGGACCCCTGTCACCAGAGTTAGCACCCAGAGGACCTACTGGGTCCTCTCTAATACAGTGGGGCCTCTCAAGGCATCTTTCTTCCTTCCTTCACCCCCAAAGGCCCTCTCGCCAGAGAATAAAGCGTTCCTCAATCTCCTCTCCATTTACCCCATAGTGACAATGTTTGCTCCTTTATGTGCTCTACCTGAATATTTGTCTATTAAAATGCCTTTCCGCTTTCTTAACTCTCAATGATCCTATTCCATGAGTTATCCGAACAGTGATGTGTCTCTTCCTGTCCACATCCAGATTTCCAGAACCTGTCTCCATCCCTACCTCCTGGAACCCATCATACTCTGAATTTTGTCCCACTCAGTTCCCTTCCCCATGCCAGAATGAATGTTCCATCACCAAAGGACACTCGGGTGCATGTCGGGAAGGAGACTTTCCCAGGAGAGCTCAGGTGTACCTGTGGGTTCCTGTCTCTGCTCCTCATGCCCTTCTCAGCTGCCCAGCAAGATGGCACTCCCCAAGGGGGAGCCCAGTCTCAGCAGCCAGTCTGGGACTCTGTTCCCTGCCCCATCTCTGGCCCTCTGTATGTACACTTCCTCTTCCTCTTCTTCTTCCTCATTTCTTCCTCTTCCCTTTCCCCAAATCTGTGTACCAAATCTCTTGGTACCTTTAACTACTTCCAATCCTAGGCTTCAAACAGGGGTGATTGGTTCCTGTTCATTAGGCCCCAAGCGTGTAAACCAAAGTGCCTGCCGTCCATGGCTTTTTCTTCCCTGTCAGAGCAGCCCAAAGTCAGTACTGCCCCCAAACCAACAGAAAGTCGTCTTTCTCCTGAAACCTATTTTATTTCCTCAATTCCCATTCCTGACCCAACAATAGAATAGTTGAAATCTGAGGATACTAAAATATTGCATCACAATTTGGGGTCCTGAGAACATGGTTACCAAATCCACCTCCCCTTTGCAGGACAGTCACACTTCTCCCCTCCCACCCTCAGACACATGCACCACAACATCAACCACATCACCGTGGCGACAATTGCAGTCACTCTTTCCATTCCTGTCCCCCATTGCCCCACCTCCGGCCATCAATCCTCCAACAATCCCTCCAGACTCACTTCTCACTCTCACCCTTTCCTGTCATATACCACGGACCCATCCATGTGTCACTCCCCGTGCCAAAATGTTGCTGTTCCTTTTGCAACCACCCGCTCACAAGAGCTCTCTGCTTTGACCCTAATTCCTCTCACCACCATGCACTTACTCCAGTCCTCACAGATGGGCTCAGGAGCCCCGATGTGCTCCACCACACAGGTGTAGGTGTCCCCAAAAGAGGGGGTTGTGGCTAAATGGGAGACAGTCTGATATGTCCAGTCTCCATTGGGCTGAGCCATCTTAGGGGCACTTCTGTGAGGGAGGACAGGCTGCCCATTCTTCCTCCAAGAGATGATCACATCAGCTGGATAGAAGCCCCACACGTAGCAGGCCAGCATCACGCGCTCCCTTGTGTTAAAAGGAGTGGTTTTGGCTACCTGAACAGTTGGTGGCCCTGCATGGGAAGAAAATGTGGTCGTGAAAGAAGGCCACAGTCTGGCTTCTTCTGCAACGTGGTTTCTTTCGTACTTCAGTTCTTCATGGTTTTGCCAACCTACCCTCCCCACCCCCACTCCATGCCACCACATATGCCTCTGAAAATGAGGAGTTATGGGGTGCCTGGGTGGCTCAGTCGGTTAAGCATCCGACTTCAGCTCAGCTCACGAACTCACGGTTTGTGGGTTCGAGCCCTGTGTTGGGCTCTGTGCTGACAGCCAGCTCAGAGCCTGGAGCCTGTTTCGGATTCTGTGTCTCCCTCTCTCTCTCTGACCCTCCCCTGCTCACACTGTCTCTCTCTCTCAGAAATAAATTTAAAAAAACATTTAAAAAAAGAATTTACTCCTGCTTTGCTCTTTCTCTTCTCCCATTCCTTCACTGCCCCTTCCTTTCTTCCCTCCTCCAAAATTATGTTTGGTTACATTAAATAGAAGCCAGGTCTGAACTGCGAGCTGTCTCAGAAGTCGTCGTATGTATTTCAAGCATATAAGCTAATAGTTGTTGAGAGTTGTAAGTTGGGGGTTGTCCTCAAATCTCATTTAACTAATTAAGTGGCTAAATCAAGCAACATTTTTCCTTGGAGAGTTTAAGGAAACAAGCCTAACTCAGGTCTAATTCTCTTAAATTCGAATTAGTCTAATCCAAATTAATGAGATTATTAATGCTGCTACTCTCTACTAGTCTATTGTCCTCGGTGACTCCCCTGCTTGCCTCCACTTTGGCGCTGTTCAAGCAAAATCTTAATTAAATACGCAAGAAACTGTGTTAAAATTCAGATTCCCTAGGTTGCATCCCCAGGTATTTTCACTGAGAGGATGCACAGTGGCACTCAAGGGCTTGTATTCTTAACAAGCACCTTCCCCAGGCAATTATGAGGAAAGTGGCCCAGAGATCATATCTTAAGACATATTACTCTCTCCTATGAAGATTTTCATATTTTCTTTTACCAATCTCAAGTCATTCCCAGTGCAAGGGCTTTGGAGCAAGGAAGCATGTTGAAATCCCCTGGGAGGCTTTCTAAATATCCCCATGCCCAGGCCCGCCCCATACCTAGGACATCAAAACCTAGCGTAAAGAGGCAGGAGCATTTTGGAGAAAGGCATTCTGGTTATTCTGACACTCTCCTGGCTGAACTTGGCTCTGCATCCTGAGATGTCTTGCACAAGAGGAAAGCATGCTTACTCTCCTCAATAGCTCCCCACTGGCTCAAACATCACCTCCACTTCTTTATTCCTGCTCCACCCCTATCAACAACCCTTTGAAGGTCAACACTCACTCTTTCTACATTTCAGCTCCACACATTTTCTGCTTCTTTCCTGCCCAAATCTCAAACTCCTGGCCTACAGAGGGGTCCTCCCTGGACTCCCCCTCTCCTAACTGTGCTTCCTGAAATAGCCCTTTTACACCCCTCTCTTACGTGTCCTGTGGGTCAGTGATCCCCAGAAGGACTGGGTATGTGTTGCACAGTCCTGGAGCCCATTAGACAAGCGCTGGAGCAGGCTTTCCTGTTGGTTGAGGTAATCTGAGAGGTAATTGGCCAAGACATTCAGCACCCCAAATTCAAGAGGGGTCATTCTAGATATTTGGGGATCCCAGCAGGTCAGCAAATCTTTGTTGAAGGTGACACAATACGTGAAATCCTTTGGAGTCCCATCATCATCCAACAGACAGGTGCTTTCCACATGGGCTACAAAGCCACCTACAGAAGCCAGAGAAGAGGGGCAGCTCAGAGACTTCTGCAGGGAGTCCAAACTCCAGTTACATCCAGTGAATGGGGCGTAGCTTTCCCCGCCTCAGGCAGCATCCACAGACCAAGGTCCTGACTGGAGTGTCTGAGAGCATCAAGTAAAGGAATAGATGGTAGTAGCAGAGAAATTTTTAGATGCCATTACCTCTTTGTATGAGACTAAGTATGGGAACAAGAATTGCCCAAAATTATTTGCAAGTTTTAAACGCAACAATTTACCGAGAACAAGACCTTCGCTAAGGGCAAATTATTGAGTGAGAAAAGGGGTCAAGGGAACGGGTCAGATTTGTTGTATGCTGGATATATTATTAAATATTCCATAAATATAACTCCATATATATTTATGAAGCACACACACATATTAATCCAGGCACTGTGTTAAGAGCTGAGGACACAGCAGGAAACAAGACAGATGTTGCCCTAGCCTACACTCCAGCAAGAGATATATGTTACACAAATAATTATACAGCTTAATTATATTAAATTGTCATAAAGATACAAAACTACAAAGTGCTATCAGAATATATACCAGGGAGACAAACTAGTCTGGGGTGTCCAAATCCAACTGTACCCCCTTGCCTCAAAGGAGCAGAGAGAAAGGAGGGTCCCAAGAAGGAAGGTCCTTACCTGCTCTGGTAGAGCCCAGGCTGAGGCCCAGCAGCAATGGCAGGAGTATGTTCATGCTCTGCTCTGGGAACACACCAGGAATTCAGTCCCCTGGACCAGTTCTTCCAGGGGCCCTGGGTCCTCACCTGCTCCAGAAGCCCCAGCCTGGATGGGTGATCTCCAGACCCTGCGTGGAATACAGTTTTGCCCCAATTCCTTGATCCCCACTAAATTAGTGATTTGGAGCCATCCAGCCCCTAGATATGAAACTTGTTCCTACCAGCTCTTCTAAGTCAGAGTTCCGAACTAAGAGTTGTCAGATTGGTGAAGTAGGCGGGGACAAATGTAGAGACGAATGGCTGAGTGCTTCAGCCTAGCATCATCAGTTACCAGGTAAATCTCATCCTGCCCTAGGCTTTAAACAACTCCATCTCTTAACTCTTTGCCTGTGGGAAAGACTAGTCTGTAGGTGGCTTTCCCTAGATCCGTGGAGAGAATCATCCCACTATTCCCAAAACATATGTAACCTGGAATGTTCACTGGTTTAACAGTTTCCTTTCAAATTCCTTCCAAAAGACTGACACTAGATAACTTCTTGTGTCCCTTAGAGGGAGGTTACTTAGATATTAGAAGTAACCTTGTAACCTTGGTCTGTCCTGTCACCTGTAGATGGAGACGGGAGGATGGAAGGCCCTACTAGATCAAGTGGCAGAGACAGGGCTGCTGTGATGAAGGAAGCACAAGAGGAATGCAGCGTTATCTGGTGTCAAAGGAAGACTGCAGTTCCACCTTAGAGGTCAGAGACAGAGCCTGGAAAATCCCTCCCTGGGATTCCATTGCTTCTTTTGTTCTAGTCAGCAAAGCTTCCTCTCATCTTTTCTGCTTTTCGCAGCCGAGAAACCCCATCCTCCACCGCTCTGAGCCATCTCAGGACAGACCACAGGACAACTCCCCTTACACCCTTAATAAACAGCTAGTGGTGGGCCAGTTCCCAAAGCTCACCTGCCTCCCCCAAACACAACTTCTCCTGTGTGTTTCTCCCACTGGGTCCTATCTGTCCCCGAGCAGGTCTTTGCATTATGAAGCCACTAGAAAAATATGATAAACCTCCTCTCCTCTTCTCCCCCTGGAAAAGGTAGATTTTAAATGGCAATTCGCTCTCCTATCCCATTGTGAACTCTACAATTGGTGGCTTTTTCCATCGCAAATTTAAAACTCTAAATTAGCTTCTCTCTGCTCCCCATCAGGCTTCAGGGCTGTCTCCTCACCTCTGAGTTTCTGCAAGCTCTTCGATTTGATTTAGCAATGAGCTAAACGAGAGAGGATTAGGAGACAGCTCCCTGACACCACACTTATCTGTCTATATTTATGAAGAAAAAAGAAGCACCAAAAATGAATACAGAGATGAATATGGGGCAGCGCCTGGGTGGGTCAGTCGGTTAAGTGTCCAGCTTCGGCTCAGGTCATGATCTCACAGTCCATGGGTTCGAGCCCCGCGTCGGGCTCTGTGCTGACAACTAGCTCAGAGCCTGGAGCCTGTTTCAGATTCTGTGCCTCCCTCTCTCTCTGACCCTCCCCTGCTCATGCTGTCGCTCACTCTCTCTCTCAGAAATAAATAAAACATTTTTTTAAAAAGATAAATATAAGAAACAAAAGACTTTTTTCATGTAACTAATTGAGATTAACTGAAGTTCTGCCCATGTTTCCCAGCCACCCCTAATCTCAATCCCACCTTGATTTTAAGATGCTTCTATACTCTACCTCCTCTAATGAGCCATCAGGTGAACTGGAATGGGCAGAAAATGGGGGGGGGGTGAGTCCAAAATTTGTTGATCTTCTACTTTGGAACAGATACCATACTAGGTAGGCCCTTCCATGGTATCTCATATAATCTTTTTTTTTTTTTTAAATGTTATATTTATTTCTAGGAGAGAGAGAGAGACAGTGTGAGCAGGGGAGGGTCAGAGAGAGAGGGAGNAGCGTGAGCAGGGGAGGGTCAGAGAGAGAGGGAGTCACAGACTGAAACAGGCTCCAGGCTCTGAGCTGGCAGTCAGCACAGAGCCCGATGCGGGGCTCGAACCCACGAACCGCGAGATCATGACCCGAGCGAAAGTCGGACGCTTAACCAACTACGCCACCCGGGCGCCCCTCATATAATCTTTTTTTAAATTATTTTTTTGTTTTTTTTTTTTTAACATAATCTTAAGAGACCTGTTAAGGGTCCTCATTTCACAATTTTGAAAATTTTTTAATGTTTTATTTATTTCTGAGAGAGAGAGAGACAGTGTGAGCAGGGGAGGGTCAGAGTGAGAGGGAGACACAGAATCGGAAACAGGCTCCAGGCTCTGAGCTAGCTGTCAGCACAGAGCCCGATGCAGGGCTCAAACCCACAAACCATGAGATCAGGACCTGAGCCAAAGTCGGACGCTTAACCAAGTGAGCCACCCAGGCACCCCTCATTTCACAGTTTTGAAAACAGGTCCAAAGGTTCACATCCAAGGTCTAGAGGCACACACACACACAGGTGCACACATGCACACACGAGCCTGCCTGTACACTCACTACATCCTGGAGCTGATATGACCCACAGAAAGGTAGCTAGTGGTGGCCTCTGCTGAAAAAAAGATAAAGGGAAGAGATAATCTATCCATCCAAGTCTTAGCTTCCCTGTTCTCAGAATTCTTTCTGTTCTTAGAACCTATGTCTCCTCGCTTTCTCTTTTGACAGTTTCAAAACTGTGTAAACTCTCTGCTCCCCCTCACTTCCCCCTTACATCCTTCCCCTTCCCCCCTACATAGGCAGTGAGCCTAACCTTGTAGGCACCAGGGCTTGGAATGGTCTTCAATGTCTACAAAGCCTGCCCTGCCACAGGAATGGTGGCGGTGTGGTCCCGTGCCTGTGTGGGAGTGGCACCCAGGATGCTTAGGCCCCCACGGAGTTCCCTCTCCTGTCTGGGTCTCTGCTCCGGCAGCCAAAGGAGATGTGAAACAGCAGCAGCAGGAAATGTAGAAGATTTCACTTCTCTATTAATGAGAAGACCGAAGGTGCTTTTTAGAATAAAGCAGGATGGAAAACCCAGAGACCTGTGCTCAGTGAAGAGGCTTCTTCCTTCCCCTCTCCATCCTAACTTTACAGACATAGTTGTGTTCCCCACCTCCCATCAACCCAAAAGAACATTTCAAGTTCCCTGTCCATTGTTATTGGATAACTATTTCAGTAGCCCCCCGGACTGAAGGAGTAAGGGAGCAGCACCCACATATCTACTTGTGGTTCCTTTTTTTACTGCCACTACCCAAGCCTGGATAGCAAATCCTCTCCTTTACACTGCCTCTCCCTCTAGGCTGGCTACCACGCACCACCGGTGGACTGACCACAGCATTTCCATGCAGACTATTACAGGCAACGCCCAGCTAGGAGATATGGGCTCAGTCCCCACTTCATTTGATCTTAGGTAAGTTCGGGAGTAGGAACAAATATCTGTAAAGAGAAGAATTTATGTTAAAGAAACTAAGCAATAAGACCACTGTACTTTGAAGAGAAAAAAGAAATCATTGAGGGCATGGTGGACAGGGAGTCCTCCCCATTTGAGGGCCCCCGGAGGTGAGCACTGAATACTGGGCTGGAGTCATGTTCCGAAGAGCAAGGCAGTTGGCACCATAGTCCTGGCATATAACTCCACAAGCTTGGCAATTTTATGAGGTGCTGTCAGGGGTCTATCAGGAGCCCAACTTGGCTAAAGCGGAAGCAGGCCACAATAATATCGCTAGCATTACACACTGGAGGAAGTCACAAATGTGGTCTTCCTGAGAGTATGGCCATAACAATAAATCACTTCTAGGTACTTCCTTATGTTGCTCCCTGTAAGCTCTCAGCTTCCTCTTCTGGACAGATGTTTTAACTCAAGCCTCAATTTTATAAACTCAAAAATTTGTCAACCCACCAATCATTTGCAATCGAAAACCAATAGTGTGACACCACATTTGTGACATCCTTCAG
Organism: Hyaena hyaena; assembly: GCF_003009895.1. Classification (NCBI taxonomy): domain Eukaryota; kingdom Metazoa; phylum Chordata; class Mammalia; order Carnivora; family Hyaenidae; genus Hyaena; species Hyaena hyaena. The sequence continues at coordinate 2,026,692 of NW_024080832.1, read as the reverse complement.
TGTCTTCTCAAAAGTACACGCACCTGCACCCTGCCAGGATTGCTAATATTACTTCCCAATCTGTCTAACCCCGCCTCTACCCAGCCCCACCTCACCTCTGCTCTCCCACCCCCACCTCTACCAAATATTCACTGCTCCAGACCCTAACCTTGGGGTTGCAGTTACTGTAACTAGCCCATCATCCTTCCATCCTTCAGCCAAATTACTTGAGGGGCTAGGAGATATTCTACCCCATTCGACACCACAGCTTTTGAATAGTGTTATTATCTCCATTTTAACTATGAGAAAATGGAGGCAGAGGGAGCTGGCAACTGTCCAGATTTACCCAGAACCATGACTTGAACTGAGGATTTATGATTCTAAATCCTATACTCCTCCTAATCAGTTAGAAAATGATTGAATATTGCTAACCATTTACAATAATAATAAAAACCATAACATGTAGCAGTTACCATTAAAAAGTATAAGAACTTTATGGATAAAAGGGGAAACTTTATTAAAATACATAAATGAACACCTCAGAAAGTGAAGAGACACATTCACAAATGGGGCATCTTAATATAATGAAGAAGCCAATTTCTCCCCATACCACTAACCTAAATGCTGTCCTAACCAAATCACAGCAAGATTTGGGAAGAATCTGATAAAGTGATTCTAAAATGTACATGGAAATCAAACCCATGAGTATTTTAGACAATTTTGATAAAGAATGGCAAAATGGGGTTTTTGGAGAGGTGAAGTGATGAGGACATGGAAAACAGCCCTACCAAATATTAAGACATAAGAAAAGCCATAATCATTAAAACAATATGATACTGACATAGGAACTGACAAGCCAATGGACTGAATAATTCAGAGACAAATCCATGCCCACAGGGAAACTTAGTATAAAATCCCTGGGAATATGCAAAGTGAAGTAAGTCAGACAAAGACAGATAAGAAATAATCTGTCTTATATGCAGAATCTAAAAAATAAAAAATAAAAAAAAGAGTTTATAGATACAGAGAACAGACTGCTGGTTGTGGGACTGGAGGGAGAAATTAATGGAATGTTTTTTGGAGTCTATTTTAGTTGAAATAGATTATTTTCTTTTTTTTTTTTGAATGTTTTATTCATTTCTAGGAGAGAGAGAGAGACAGCGTGAGCAGGGGAGGGTCAGAGAGAGAGGGAGTCACAGACTCTGAAACAGGCTCCAGGCTCTGAGCTGGCAGTCAGTACAGAGCCCAACATGGGGCTCGAACCCACCGACCGTGAGATCATGACCTAAGTGAAAGTCGGACGCTTAACCGACTAAGTCACCCAGGCACCCCTATCCTTTTTTAAATTTTTATTTGAGAGAGATAGAGAACACAAATGCGAGTGGAAGAGGGGCAAAGGGACAGAGAGAGAGAGAGTCTTAAGTAGGCTCTGTGGGAGCCCAACAAAGGGCTCAATGTGGAGCTTGAGGCAGGGCTGGATCCCACTACCCTGTGATCATGACCTGTNATAGATTATTTTCTAAAATAAAAGAATTTGGAAGTCACTCACAAAATCAAAAAATACATTAAAAGAATAAAATTAAAATTGTTTCATTCAATATGAGTGGAAACAGCAATATCCCTACAATAATATGTTATAAAATATGTGATTTTAATTTTGTGAGTTAGTAACTGAATAAAGGTTGCTACGAGACATTTGACTATTTCTTTATAACTTCTCAAGCATTATATATTGAAATTGGTCCAAAATTTTGTGAAATATCCTAATCAAGAAAATTGTCTATCATTTTATCACTTTATATTCCAGCAAAAATTGTAACTTTACTGCCTTGAGGTTGGAAAGAAATTCTTAAGATCATAAAACACAAACCATGAGCGTTCTTACTGTCAAATTTAAATAATTCTATTCAGGTAGATAAAGAAGATATATATATATATACATACATACAATGGAGTGTTACTCAACAATCAAAAAGAATGAAAACTTGCCATTTGAAACTACATGGATGGAACTAGAGGATATTATGCTAAGTGAAATTAGTCATTCAGAGAAGACAAATATCATATGACTTCACTCATATGAGGACTTTAAGATACAAAACAAAAGGGAAGGGAAGCAAAAATAATATAAAAACAGTGAGGGGGACAAAAACACAAGAAACCTTTAAATATGGAGAACAAACAGAGGATTGTTGGAGGGATTCTGGGAGAGGGGATGGTCTAAACGGGTAAGGCGCATTAAGGAATCTACTCCTGAAATCATTGTTGCACTATATGCTAACTAACTTGGATGTAAATTTAAAAAATAAATTAAATTTTAAAATAATAAATAAATATTTCCATTCAGGGAAGGAATATGTACAAATTTAACTGAAGAGCAGCAAACTAGAAGAAGACATTTGCAATATTTATACTGACATAAAAATGTTACATGGACTATATAAGAAATCCCCACAAATTCACAAGAAGACAAGAAAATGTAATTTTAAAAATAGACAAAAGATATGAATCAGCAACTCACATAGAGAGAAACCCATGAAAAGATGACCAATCTCAGCAGTAATACAGGAAAGGCAAATTAAAAGGAAATACCACTTTATATCAACCCAGTTACCAACATTTGAAAGTCACATAATTTCAAGTGTTAGTGATGATAAAGGAAAATGAGAACCACCTTGGTCTGCTGATGAAAGGATAAACTGTTTATGATCCTTGAATTGTATAAATTACAAGCTAGTTGTGTGAAAAAAAATTACATATGAAACAAGGCAGCTTGTCCTTGAGAGGATAGTCTGAGGTGAAGTGCATTAAGTCTTAGAAAAATCTCAGTAAAGATCAGTTAAGGTTGCAGGAGGGGCGCTAGGCTAGCTCAGTGGGAAGAGCATGTGACTGAGACGGAAGCTTGATCTCAAGCTCTTGAGTTCAAGATCCACGTTGGGTGTGGTTAGTAAATAAACATAAAAAAAAAAAAAGGCTACAGGATTAGGGATATGTTCTTGGAAGGAATGGAACTTGGGTTGGAGTTGGTTAAAATGGGAACAAGGGAAGCAGAATGCAGAAGGTATTCCAGTGAGAGGAAAAGCCTGGACAAGTGCCCTAAGGTGAACACAGACATGATACTGTCAAGAAAGAGCGATGAAACTGGATTCCTTCAAAAACAGGATTCCTGCTGGGAAAAGGGACACCAGAGACCATGGAGAGGGTCTCCAATGCTTCTCGAGGATTGCAAGAGACAGTATCATAAAATGTTTGATCAGACAGCATCTAACACAAGCCTATCATTTCACAGTTGAGGAATTTGAGGTGATGTGACTTGTCTAAATTTACACAGCATAATAAAAGCAGTTTGAAGACTTGACTGGCAAGAAACCTCTGGATAAGTTGGAAAACAGAAATCAGGAAGAACTATAAAGCAATAAGAGACAGATGTAGAATGGTAAAGAGAAAAGAAAAAGAAAAACATCTTAAAGAGAGAAACTGCAATACTTGAACATAGGTTCCAGAAAAGAGAAACTCAATGATGATGCAAAATTCCCTGTGGAAACCCTTGCTCAATTATTGAGCAACTTTTCCATGTGCCGAACACTATTCTAAGCCTTCTACAGATAATAACTTATTTAGGCTTCACAACAGCCCAGTTATCATTACTCTTTTCAGAGAAAATAATATGAAGGCACAGAGAGGTTAGGTAACTTGCCCAAGGGCACACAGGTAAAATTTTTACAGTCGCAAATGGATTCCCAGCAGTCTGATTTTTGAGAACATACTCTTAAGAAGTAGGCATGCGGCTATTAAAAATGAGATGGTTTAGGAGCACCTGGGTAGCTCAGTCGGTTGAGTGTCCGACTTCAGCTCAGGTCGTGATTTCATGTTTCATGGATTGAGCCCCATGTCTGGCTCTGTGCCGACAGTTCAGAGCCTAGAGCCTGCTTCAGATTCCGTGCCTCCCTCCCTCTTTGCCTCTCCTCCACTCGCACTCTGTTTCTTTTCCTCTTTCAAAAATAAAATTAACATTAAAAAACTTTTTTAAAGAAATGAGATGGTTTAGGGACGCCTGGGTGGCTCAGTCAGTTAAGCACCTGACTCTTGATTTTGGCTCAGGTTTGTGTGTTCAAGCCCCTCGTCAAGCTCTGCGCTGACAGCACTGAGCCTACTTGAGGTTCTCTCTCTCCTTCTCTCCCTCCTCCCCTGCTCATACACATACACTCTTAAAATAAATAAACTTTTTTAAAAAGGAAAAAAGAAAAGAAAGAAATGAGATGGTTTGGAGGAGGTGCCAATTCCTGGGAATTGGATATTTCCCCTTAGATTAGATGCTGGTACAATGTGAAGAACAGACTCTCTGACCAATGCCAAAATAATTTCACTCTTGACTTTAATTCCACCCCCTCCTCCAAAGCAACTCCCAGGCCCTGAGGAAAGCAAGATGCAAAGTAATATGACAGTAAGAAAGCGTATGCAATGGAATTTACGACCAGTAGTCACATGTCCCTCACCCCCACTATCTGCTCATAGCAGCATCTACCACAGTTCTCCTTGGATGATCCACTCAAGCCAAAGAACAAATCATTGGAGGGATACATGAACTGTGGGCCCTTCCAGGCTGTTCACACCTCACTTCAGGAGCTTGAATATACAGCTGTCACAGAACCGACATGACTGAGTTAGAATAGCATTTAAAAGCTGATTTTTTCCCCCACTCCTGAGCTCCTGTTTTCCCAGCTATGGTAAAGGTTGAAGGGAGTTACATACTTCTCAAGGCAGCCAATACTAGCCATAAGCATTTTCGTAAACAGTAAAATGAAAAAGAAAAAAAAATCCGCAATCAGCTTTCTCCACTGTTTTGTGTATAGATTGTCAGAAAGTAGCTCTGCCTTCATTTGTTCCATATTTTGCACAAACTGGTAGGAGTAAAAGCCATCATACGGTGCTGAGACCAGGGAACATGAGTTGGCTGAGGAGTTAGGGGTTTCCCCGTTCCCCTCCCTAATCAGGGCAAGCTGCGTTCACGTTAAGGCATGTTGAATTCGAAATGACAACCCACTCAATATTAAAAAATGAGATTTATTGCCCTGAAGTGGGAAGGAATGTGGTCGTGACAGGAAAGCTACTCTGGGTGACAGCAGAGCCCCCAGCTGAGAAACCTGTACATGCCCACACATCCCCCAGGGGCATCCCAGGGACTCCTGCTCTGAGGATGAGGGATCCTGGGCAGGATGTGGGAAACCTGAGCTCCCCCTGCATGCACGGTCGAAGCTGTTGGCACCAGACTGTGGTCAGGAAGAATCAATCTGAGGAGAGAGAAAGATGGAGGAAAGCCATCAGGGGAACCCCCCGTTCCCCAAAAGCCCCTACCTGCCTGCCATGTATCCCACAGAAGTTGATCTCTTTTTGTCCCCAAGTCATCTCCAAGCACCTCTCGTACAACTCCCCATATCACCCATCTCCCACTCAGTCACGCCTGTGACTTGTAACTGCGTGTGTGTAACCAGAACCCATCCTGGAGGATGTCCATGGTGTCCAATACAGGCCTTCCCACTCAACCACAAGATGGCCCTGGCATGCCTTCACAAACAGCACTGTTTGTGGCTCCCATGGCTGGCCCACCCACTCCAGACACCCTGACGTACCACCTGAGCAAGGCTTTCGGAAGTAGACGATGAGGGATAAGCCAACAATGATACCCAGTACACCCAGGCCAAAGGCCACACCACACAGCACATTCTCCAGAAGATCAGAGGGCAGTGCATTATGGGGCACTATGGAAAAAGGGGAGCATGTCAGCCTGGAGCCTGATCGGTGAGGCCCCAACCCCGGTGAATTACTTGGGCATCTAGGATGAAAAAGGAGAAACTGAGGCATGAAAAAGTTGAGATTGATCAGAGTGAGAATGGATTTAAACAAGATCCAAGTAGAGAAAGAAGGCCCTCCCATGGGTCCATCCTTTTTTGTCCCCAAAAAGAATCAGGCTTCCAGGGAGAAGTTTCTCACCCCAAAAGCCAATTGCGGTATAGCTGTCAATCTCATGAGTTACCATGCAGGTGTAAAGGTCAGAGGGTGCTGGTGTGAAGTTTAAGTAAGAAATGGCCTGGAAGGTGAATCCATCTACAGCTGACACAAAAGTGGGCCTGACTCCTTCCACAGGGTCCAAATGATGCTGCCAGTTCACCGTCAACGTGGGTGGGAAGAGATTACTGACAAAACAGACCAGCGTGTTGGGCTTGCCAAACTCCAGGGGCTTCAGCGTGAACATCTCAACAATAGGAAACCCTGGTGGGAGGATTGAGGCGTGAGGGAAGGAAGTAACTAGTTTAGATGGTACCCCTGAGTTTGGAAGGGAAGTGGCATACAGAGGGGAGGGCAGAGACAGAGTGGGGGATGGGCTTTGGGGGAAGAAATGAGGAAGGAGCTGGGGCTCTGAGGGAGGTCTTCTTCCAGGCAAGACCCAGACCTGAACCTAGGGGCAGAGCCAGACCCAGGCCATCCTGGGACCCTCCACCCTGATTCCCTGCAGCACTTTCTGTCTAAACCTCATATGAGCATCTAATCACATGCTAACTTCTTATTGGAACACAGGCAGATCATCAGATACTTTCTTTCTCCCCTTCCATCCTACTGAGCATGGCCAATACAAGCTCTAATATTCAGTAAGCATCAATTGGTCCCTCTTGCGTTCATCAAGTTCAATAGTTTTGAACACCTACTATGTTCTAGGCACATGCCTTTGCCCCAAAACAAAAACAGAGTGCAGATCATAGTTGGTAAGGGGAGACCCAGAAGGCATTAGATGGGCGAGCTGGTGTGAAAGGGAATAATTCACTGTATACATTGAGGAGGTTAAGAATGTAGCCCATCCCTCCACCCCCAGAGACACCCCTGACCTCTAGACACAGGGATTTGCCCTTCAAGTTTTGGTCCTATTTCCTGGATCATAGCCTGGCAGAATGTTTTGTCAAAGAAAATGGCAGAAGTATCTCCAAGCTTCTGAGCCCAGTCAGCAAATTCAGGCAGGCGAGGCACTCGGGTATTCTGGGAAAAGTCGAAGGAGAAAAGCTGGTCTCCATCATAGCTTTCAGAGAGTCCGAAGTTGGGACTCCAGTCCTGGCAGTACATCGTGTGCAGGAATGTGTGGTTTTGCAGATCATCCCGCCACACTGGAGTAAGAGCTGCAAAGGAGACAGAGCACGTCAGGGAAGTGAGAGTCTCCTTCTCCTCTTTAGCTTAGAAAACAGCAAGTCATGCTTCAGACGGAGGACGTAGTGTTGGGGTATAACCCCTTCTTGTGTCTCTTATTTAGGCTTTCCCTCCCAATGGGGGTGAAGAAAGAATTACAGGACCTCTCCAAAACTTCCCCTGCCCATAAAAAGGATAACTGTCTAAAGCTGTAAAAAGTACAATAGGTGTACTTTCTCAAGTGACAGATTCATTTGGGGCACCTGGGTGGCTCAGTCGGTTAAGCATCTGACTTTGGCTTAGGTTATAATCTCTTGATTTGTAGGTTTGAGCCCCCATGTCTGGCTCTGTGCTGACAGCTCAGGGCCTGGAGACTGCTTCGGATTCTGCATCTCCCTCTCACTTGGCCCTCCTTCCCTCCCTCTCTCTATATATATTAAAAATAAGTAAACATTAAAAATTTTTTAAAAATTAAGTGACAGATTTAGAGTCACAATGTTGGTTGTGTGTTTGTGTACTACACAGAGGTATCTGGCCAAGGAAGTAATTGGAAGCTGAAATCTAGCCTGCACTCTGCTCACCAAGCCATGCATCCTGGCACAGACATGCATCCTCCCAAAAAAGATACCTTCACCTAATTCACAGAAAGCCACCAATAGTGACTTGTGAAGGGCCTTGATGGGTTCTCTAGTCTTCGAAGAGGGTAAAGGGATGGTCATGGCCTCCCCAAGCCACAGATGACACTGGCCCCATCCTACCCCCAGACAACATGATAAACTGAAAAACTGATCTCCACAGACTTCTCTTCAGCTACTTCATCAGCACCAGACCTCTCTGAAAACGTCCTCACCTCCCTCAACCCTTTACCCCTGCAGTGTGACAGGACTGGGGGACTGGAGAGTTGCAGAAAATAATCCCTGTTCTTTGAAGCTCCCAGCTAGAATTCCTACACACACACACACACACACACTAGCAGGAAACTTCCTACCCAGTACGTAATACCTAGAATAATTGACATTTAGAGTAAGAGGGATATTCCAGATTATTTTTCCATTCTGCCCCATCCTTTACAGAGAAGGAAACTAAGGACCAATAAAGTTAAGAGAATTTTCAAGAATCACAAGGTGCATTGATGACAGAATGCAGAATAGATGCCTAAATAGAACAGTGAAAGAATATTTGCTTTGTTCAAATCCCAGCCGTGCCACTTTCCAAGTGTGTGAATTTGAACAAGTTACTTAAACTCTCTGAGTCTCATTTTTCCCCATCTGTAAAATGGATATTATAATCTCTGCTTCAAGTGTCTTAAGTAGAATATATAAAGCACCTGACATTGTTTGTCATCCATCCATAGTTGATCTCTTTCCCGACTCTGGTATTGTTTCTACTACTCCGTAATACTTCCCACCACTTACAAAGCACAGGGTTTCAAGTGCAAAGAAGATTTCAAATGCTCTGGGTGGCTCCCTAGGCTCTAACCCGTCAGAAGTCAATGAGAGGTACTGTCATACCTTCAGGGGCACTCCAGGAGTGGGGCAGCAGCCACAGGAGGTGGAACAGCCTTAGCAGTGCAGCTCCCTGCCTCTGCTCATGATCCATATCTTCACACCACACAGTGTGCTAGAAGCTACCAACCAGCTGACCCAGGTCCCAGACTCCTCCCCCAGATCATGTTCCGCCAGCTACTTCCAATAGTTGCGCTTGTCATTTGGCAAAACCAATCACAGAAGCATAGGGTTTAACATCATCAGTTGCTGGGGAGAGACGTGGTGCCAGCAACCTCCTGAAGACTTGGCTCTTTCACCAGGCCAGAATGGGGTGTGTACTCGGACTGAGAGGACAATGGAGGAATGTCTGCCTCCTGCTGGGGAGCCCTATTTAGTATCAAATTGTCAACCTCAGCCAAGAGGAGTCCAACCTAAGCGATGGACTCTTCAGAGCAGCACCACCTCCTGGCAGAATGTTGTGGGGGGGAAGCTCCTCTTCCCCCAAGCAAACTCTCAGGGCTCTTCAGAACCCGCCTCCTCCTCTCTCCAGCCCTCCCTCCTCTTTCTCAGTGAGGTATTCTTCAGACATTAGCTCTAATTCAGTCTATAGAAATACATGGATAGGTGCCTGGGTGGCTCAGTCAGTTGAGCATTTGGCTCTTGATTTCAGCTAGGGTCATGAGTCCCCTGGTGTGCTCAGCCCAATGCTGGTATTGGGCCCAGTGCTAAAAATACAAAGATGAATAAAGGGTATTCCTGAGTTCAAAGAGCTTAAAGTCTAGTGGTGGGATCAATAAATAAATAATTACACAACAAGTAACGTATTCAAATAGGAATGTGCCAAGTGTTTTGAAAGTAGTAACTTCATGAGGATGCAGGAATAGGTGGAACATAATCAAAGCTGCTAAGAATCTTAAAGGAAAGACAATTTTACCAGCAGAATATGAGGGAAGAGAAAGCATTCCAGGGCAAGGGGTATTCAAGTCTGTGGAGGTCAAAGGCATTCAGAGCTCCTTCCTTTGGTCGGATATAAGTGTTATGGAGGCTACTCATTGTGTCCCTGTTTGGTAATGGTGTGTGGGGGTGTGTCAAGACGAGCTAGAAATTCAAGCAGGGATCAGATCACACAAACCATGTTATACCACAAAGAGGGACTGGCTTTTAGAGATATGAAAACTGAGAAATGACACACTTATTTTAACTTATAGAAAAACTGGCCTGACATTTTAAAGGATGGACTGGAGCTTGGAAAAAAAATTGAGGCAAAACTTCTGGTCAGAGTGTATAGTATATTACATGGAAATAAAAAGTTGCACACCCACACACTATCCTTTTTTTTTTTAGCAATATAACAATAATTTAGGTGAGAAATGATAAGAGCCTGAATTAAATCATGAATAGAGGAGATGGAGGGAATAGAATATTGAGACAATTAGGAGGTAGAATCTAAAGGGCTTGGCTACTGATTCACCAAGTAGAAGGATTAAGGATAACACTAAAGGTTTCTAGATTGGTGACTGGGTGGGTGGTCAGTGATGGACTACACTGAAATAGAAAAGAATGCCTTAGAAGAAGGTTTGAAGAAAAGAATGAGTTCAGAAATACTGGGTGGCTCAGTTGGTTAAGTGTTTGACTCTTGATTTCAGATCGGGTCATTATCTCACAGTTGGTGGGATCGAGTGTCAGCTCCACAGTGACAGCATGGAAGCCTGTTTGGGATTCTCTGTCTCCCTCTCTCTCTGCCCCTCCCCTGCACGCTTGCATGCATGCACACACACACTCACATACACGCTCTCTCAAAATAAATAAACATTAAAAATATTTTTAAAAAGGAAAAGATTGAGTTCAGTATTGTACATGTTGAATCTGAGATTCCAGTTGTAGAACCACTCAGGAGGCGTGTGGTATATCAGTATGGATCTCAGGTATGTGCTGAAAACCCTCAATTTTGGGGTCATCAGCACAAATGTTGAAGCAGAAGCAGTGGGTAAAATCATGCAAGTAGACTATGCAGATGGATCAGGAAGTGACACAAGGGCATAAGTCTATATGGGTTCCAACCCCAATTCTCTTACCAGTTGCCTTTCAGGATCTAGTCAGGAACATGGAGCCACTCTAGGTATTTCAGACTGATAGAATTTAATACAGAGAATTGGTCCCAAACATATTAAAAGGGCAAGAAGTGCAAAAGAAAGAAAGTATTATCTGGAGGCAGAAATATGAAAGAGGAATACCTAGAAATAAGAAGCTACTATTGGCCCTGACATGGAATCCGTGTCTACATCTGCTGTTGCCCTGGGACAGACATCATCATAGTTGGTTCTGAACCTACTGAAAAGATTCCATTTTCATCCAGGCTGGATCACTGAGAAGGTACTTCCTCTACCTCAAAGGCTTGAGTCCAGAATCACCCATTCTTGCTGCAGCCATATCTACCAGCAACTGCCACTCTGTTAGTAACTAAAGCAGGAAGCTTCTCAGTTTCTCTTGCCTTCTTATCTCCCACCAGTGCCTCCTATTGAGAGATCTAACAAGAAGCCAGCTGGTTAGGACATACCTTGGGAAGTACATACCTTGCAGATGCCTAGGCTGAAACATCCAGAACACAATATAGGCTGAAACATCCAGAACACAATATAGAAGGGAGTGGCACTGACACCAGAAAATAACCAGTACACTGAAATGGATTCTTCTGTAGGAATCTAGTGACACCAGGGGCATCCAGATAGTTACAACAGCAAAAAGAAGAACAAGGAAGAATCAGATTCAGAAGAGCAGAGGTGTTCCATAAAGAAGGACAAGGTCAGCATAATAAAATGCTACCCAGAAGTCAAGGAAGGACTGAAGTGTCCTTAGATTTGGTAATTATGAAACGGTTGACAAATGTATTGAGAGCAGTTTCAGTGTTGTAGTGGGAGTTGACTCCAGATTGTGGTGGGCTAAGAAGTAAGTGGGAGGTGAGGAAGAAACTGTCACTGTATATGCTGGAAGTCTAATAGAGAAGAAAAAGAGAGAAAGACAGAAGGGGTGGGGGAAGACGCAGTGAGAAATATCTAATGTGGCAATTAAGTAATCTTAGAAATTAATCTATGTGGATATGGTCTATCAGTATTTCTCAGACTTTCAAAATCCATCCTCCGTTCTGAAAAATAAATAATAGCCAAAATCAAAAACAGCCCTATGTATGACCTCCTGGATATCCTGAAACACTAATGTGTATATTGTATGTGAGCACACGTGTGAATGCGTGTGGTGGGGGAGGGTGGAGTGTCAGGCTTGGGATAGGGTTTGGAAATCATTGTGTTACACTCCAAGAAAACAGAACATTTTCCCAGTGTCCCACTCTTTATGGGCTAACACATCAGCAGTTCCTGCTGTGGGAAGAGTCAGGTCCTTGGGGAAGCAGAAACGAAGTTTATGACATCACCAGGACTACAGGGGGAGACACGGAGCACTCAGCCACCTAGAGTCTAAACCAGGGGTCTGCAAACTTTTTCCAGAAAGGACCAGAAAGTAAACATTTTAGGCTTTGTGGGCCACTCATCTCTGTCTGGTATGCTCAGCTGCAGCATGAAAACAGCCACAGGCAACATGTAAATGAAAGAACATGGCTGTGCTCCTGGTTTCCTCCCAGCTTTTCCTCCCACTTCCTGGGCATCTCCTTCTCAGTCTCCCGTGTAGACCTCTTTGTTCCAGTTACTCTTTAAACATTGACATTCCCTGGAGTTTTGTTCTCAACTTTCTCTTTGACTATGGACACGGAAATTTTAATTTCATATAATTTTCATGATATGAAATGATTCTTTTTTTTTAATTTTTTTCCCCCAACCATTTAGATCTTGGACCATGTAAAAGGTGGCAGGCTGGGTCTCGCTCCCTACCACAGAATTCTGAACACTGTTCTGTGTGTGTGGTCAGAATTGGGATGGGGGACTCAAAATAAACCAAAGAAGATCTCCATTCCCCCTTGAGGGTGGCAATTGGTTAATGAATACATTGTGGCCCAGATAACAACAGATTGTTTGGGAGGAGATTTGACGGGAAACAGGGGGAAGAAGACTGGGTGGGAGGGCTAGGAGCAGGGACAGCAGACATTGCAACTACTCTGGGTGGGAGGAAAGAGGCAACAGGGTCTAAGTTCTCCACAGACTAGAGTGTGGACAATATCAGGATGAGCAGAAATATAACCACCCATCATCGAGACTCTGGCGAGGTGTGGTTAATTCTTTTCTCTTGCAGTATAAATAGTACCAAGTTCAAACAGTTATGACTACCCTTCCCTCTATGCAATCTTTCTTCCTGTCAAGACTCTCCAACAAGTTCCATAACAGATATTTCAAAAAGAGTCTCTAATTAGTTTGGGAAGTGGTAATTAAGGGTGAGAGGAGCAACTCACTGTCTATTTTGGTCATTAGATAGGAATGTCCCTGAAAATAATGACACCTGTAAATCCAGCAGGCCATGGCTGTCTAACAGCTCTCCTATCCCTTTCTAGTACCACCCCTATTTATTTTTCCTAGCAATGCCGAATCTCCAGAAAAAGGTGTGAATTACCACCTTTCAACTTTTAACACTTGCCATTTAATCCGTAACCCTCAACAATGAGATTGTTCACCACTATTTTTGTGTTGCCAAATCAAATGGACTCTTTGTAACATTTGACCCTGTTGGCCATGCCCTACTTCCTCAGATCGTCTATTTTTGGCATCCTGAATGGAACTCTCTCCTAGTTTTTCCTTCCACTTCTCTGGCGTCCTCTTCTCCATCTTCTTTGTGGACTCCTTTCTTAAGACTTACTGTTCCCTGGAGTTTTATCCTCAACCTTTGCTCTTCTTATGTTACATTTGTCCTGGATGGCATACCTTTAGTAGCCACCTATTTGCTGATATCTTCCAAATTTACCCCTTGAGCTCAGATCTTGCCCTGAGTTCCATACTACCCATATAGCTAACTTTTAGCTTTTTAGGCATTTCCACTTGAACTCCACAGCAGTTCTCAAACTGTATTCTCCACAAAAGTGTCCCTTAAAAATTTTTTCAAATGTAAATTAGATAGTAGCAATTTTTTTTTATTTTTAAATGTATTTCAACACAGAGGTAATAAGACACTGAATACATTGACATGATAATTTTATTATGCAACCATTTATTATATTTAATAAAGTTCTTTGAGATGTAGGCAGTAGAAACCAATTCTGGCTAACTTAACTTTTTTTAAAGTTTATTTTGAGAGAGAAAAAGAGTGCAGGTGAGCACGTGAGTGGGGAAAGAGCAGAGGGGGGTGGAGAGAAAGAGAGAGAATCCCAAGCAGACTCCATGCTCAGCACAAAGTCTCATGCAGGGCTCTATCTCACAAACCCTGTGATCATGACCTGGGCTGAAATCGACGCTCAATCAACTGAGCCACCCAAGCGCCGCTAACTTAAGTTTTAAGTTAGTTAGTTTGTTTAGAGCACAAGCAGGGGAAGGGCAGAAAGAGAGGAGAGAGAGGATCTCAAGCAGGCTCTGCACTACCAGTGCAGAGACAGACACAGGACTTGAACTCATGAACCATGAGATTGTGACCTGAGCTGAAACCAAGGGTAGAATGCTCAACCAACTGAGCCACCCAGGTGCTCTTTCCCTAACTTAACTTTTTTTTTTTTATTTCTACGAGAGAGAGAGAGAGAGAGACAGCGTGAACAGGGGAGGGTCAGAGAGAGAGGGAGACACAGAATTGGAAGCAGGCTCCAGGCTCTGAGCTGGGAGTCAGCACAGAGCCCGACGCGGGGCTCAAACCCACAAACCGCAAGATCATGACCCAAGCGAAAGTCGGACGCTTAACCGACTAAGCCACCCAGGCGCCCATCCCTAACTTAACTTTTAAAATGGCAACTTACTGGAGGGAAACAACTAGCTCATGAAATCAAAAGAAGAGTGGATAAGCTAGGGATAAGGAAGGGGAGCCTCACGGGCCTTAGCAGCAACTGTTGAGCTGCCATTAATATGCCTCACCTTTGAAGACCTCCAGCCTCCATCTTTCAAGTTTCACATTGCTGGGAGAGACAATCTGACTGGCTCAGGTGGTATTAAGTGTGCACCTCTGGATCAATTAGGTATATGCAGGCACACTATTCATCTCGATGTATCAGTTATTTCCAGAGAAGGGAGAGTCACCATGAACCAAAAACCACCTCAATACAGCTATCTTCAACATATGGCATCCCTGACACTTGCCTGAGATCATCCGAGGCATAAATATGAGGTTAAATCTGTGTATTAATGTGCAGATAGTATTTCCTAACTGCCTGGGTATATATATGTCATCTACTTGATGATCTCTGGCCTATCACAAGTCTTGCCACAAATTCAAAATGTGCTAAAATGATTCAATGTTGACATATTAATAAGAAAAATATTTACATTCCACTAACTGATTTCCTTTGGATCTATGACTAAAAGAAGTTTGTGTTTGTTTGCTTGTTTGGTTGTTTACTGTTAGGGGCTCCTGGGTAGCTCAGTCCATTAAGCAACTGACTCTTGATTTCAGCTCCGGTCATGATCTCACAGTTCATGGACTGAGCCCCACATCAGGCTCTGTACTGATGGCATGGAGCTGGCCTGGAACATAACTTAATAAACTTAAAAAATAAAAATAAATAAATAAACAAAATCTTTTTTAAAAATAAATAAATTTTACTGTGAAAAATATCAAACATACATAAAAGAGAAGAATCTAATAAATCCCTATATACTCTTATGAGTTTCATTACTTTTCAACTTTCTAAAGCTCTTCTGTTCTTGTTTCATCTATTCTCTTGTTGCACATCCTTTTTTTTTTTCCCCCAACCCCTGGTGTATTTTAAACAAATTCTGTCATTCTATTTCACCAGGATATATTTCTAAGAAATATTTCTAAGAAAATAACTTTTCTTTTAATATCATATACTACTATCACCACAACCAACAAAATTAAAAAGAAATGCTTAACTTCATTTAAACCAATCTGTGTTCATTTTTCTCCAATTATCTCACAAATGTCTAAGAGAAAGAAATTTTATTTTCTATGTTTATTTATTTTGAGAGAAAGAGGGAGCTGGGGAGGGGCAGAGAAAGAGAGAGAGGGAAAGAGAGAATCTCAAGTAGGCTCCATGCTCAGCGTGGAGCCCAACACAGGTCTCCATCTCATATATCATGAGATCATGACCTGAGCCAAAATCAAGAGCCAGCTGCTCAATCAACTGAGTGACCCAGGCGCCCCTAAGAGAAAATTTTAAATGAAAAGCAGTGTCTTATGGTTTCCAAATTGCATTCATTTCAAAAGTATTGATGAATTTTCTATTTTACATTATGTCTTATAAACCCCCCTTTAATGGCTCAATAATGAATTCTAACAGGTGAATTAAGTTTAGCAATTACTATTTTGAATGCACCTCCATCTTAAAATTTAAACTCATCACCTTCCCTTCCCAACAGGTTCCAACTCCTATATTCAAGACCTCAGTAAATAATTTGACTCTCCAGTCAGTCATTCGAGGTACAAATTTGTGAGTCAATCTTGACAACTTAATCTTCCTCAAACCTTCTGATCCAATTGTTTACCCACTCCTATCAATTTGACCTTGTTAAAATCTCTTGAATTGGTCCTCTTTTCTTCCCATTCCCGGTGGGTCAAGCCTTCATTGATTTGGTTGCTTTTTCCTGGATTGCTTATTCTTGATCTGTCTCTTGTCTTATATTCCAGTGCTGCCAAAGGAATCTTTTTATTATAAATATTTGATATCACACTTTTATATAAAAAAGTTTGATGATTCTTTGTAATCTGCTTTCCTTAGTATGATCCTTAATGACCTGGATCCTATTTAGCCTACTTCTGTATGTCCTTTGAGATGAAATCTCACCTTCTTCAGGAAGCTTTGGAACACAGAGTGGAGATTAGTAGCCTCTTCAACATGCTTCCACAGCACCCTATGCCTGCCATTACCATCATTTTTTATTGCATTATTATATTTGTATATTTGCTTCACAGTCACTGCAGGATCCTTAAGGAATCATGTCCTATTCCTTCTTTTTACATTCTTAGCATCCACCAAGAAGGCCTACCAACAAGTAACTACTTACTGGAAGAATGAGCTGTTACTAAAGGTGTTGAAACCGAGTCTGAAGAGCCTTCAAGCATTAGATGACTGATAGATAAACTCCTCCCCTACTGAAGTACAGATACCTCAACAGTAGGTCATATCAGGCATGTCTATGGACTACCCTCCAAATACTCCCTCCCCCCACCGACTGCCTTCCCTGTGCATCCTACATTTCTCCCCACTCTTCCCATTCCATTCGAGGTCCTTCCCAAACGCCTTGCCAACTGTCACTTTCTTCCTACTCCCTCCCACCTCCTATTTCAGGGGGTGAACCCAGCTATCCAGCTTTCATTTACCCTCATTCCCAGCTCAATGTATCTCTTCATATCCATATTCATTCTTTGTTTTAGCTACCTTATTAGGATATAGCAATTCTGTTAACTACTCTACAAGGATGAAATTTATTATTCCATATATAAATAAGAAAACCAGGGCTCAAATAGGTTCATTTACTTATTCAGCAAATATGTATTGACTACCCTCTATATGCTTGGCAGTATGCTGGACACCAGACATCTACCATCAACAAAGATAATCTAGTAAAAAGAGAGACATTGATCAAGTAAACAAACCATAAAAACGAATTCTAAAAGGTACTATGAAGAAAAAGAGCTAAGATCCATAAGACTCACTGGAGTGGGGAACCCACTGATACTGAGTAGGAGTTAGGCAGAGTGGGAAGAATGCTCCATGGAGCATGTGTAAGGCCCTAAGACAGGCAAGAGACTGGCTCGTTCAAGGGCAGGAAGAAGACCAGTGTGGCTGGAGCATAATCAGTGAGTTGGAGGAGACACTAGATGGGCCAGAGGCAGGCAGAAGCAAAGCCACATGGGACCTTCTGGACCACAGGGAAGCTTGGGCCCTCTCCTAAGCATAGTTAGTCCTGAGTCTGTGACTGCTTTATTCCTTCTCATCTTATGAGTGATGCATACTAAGATATCTAGCTGATCTACCTCCAGTCTCTGAGAAGCCAATCCATGGTGTACACTGTTGCCAAATAAATCTTCCAATAAAGGTAGCTCTCACTTCCCCTCTCAGAAACTTAAATGATTCCCTTCTTTCTACTATATTTTAGTCTGGATTACTTGGCCTGGGTTTTGAGGTCCCCCATACTCTGCGTTCTATCCCCGGACTACAGAAACTGCTCTCCATGATCACTAATGACCCCCAATTACCAAGCCAGTGAGTTTTCCCCCTTTGTTCCCTTACTGGCAGAATCTCACTTGTTCATTCAATTAGAACAAGGTTCTTAACCTACAGTCCACATGCCACAAAATTCAGGGGCCCATGGACTTGGATGCAATTTTTTTATTTTCAATAACATCTAATTGAAATTTAATTTTATGAATGTATAAAATAAAATTTTATAGTACTAGCAGTACCTGTAATGTTATCAATAGAAATCATCAGTTAATATTTTTATATCACATAAACAGACATCTCAAAATATGAGCTGTTAGACCTGCCAATAAATCATTTTATGTGTTAGTTAAGAATCGCATGTATTATGTTAATATGGAAGCACATGTTATTGGATCATCACACGTTTCTTTAAACATTCTGATAACTGTGTATTTAATTTATGCATTTACAAAGAGTATCATCAGACAAGGTCCAAAGGCTTCACCGCACTGCCAAAAACATTCATGGCATAAATAAGCATAACAACCCTGATTAGTCATTCATTCAACAAACGTGAAGTTCTTACTGGAGCCCTGTCTTGTTCTGGCAGCTTCATATTCTGTTGTTCTGCTTTTCCTTCTTGTTTGATGCTTTTCCATTGGTTCCACTTCCTATTCTGTTCCCTGCATGAGGATCTAACCCAAAGCTCAATCTTCGCCTCACAACTAAATTCTGTTTTATACTTCCTCCCTTTAAATCTCACCTACCTGCATGACTGATTCAAACATCAATTCAAAGATGACTCCCAAATCTACCTTTCCTAAACTTTTTTCCTCTAACATCAATCCTAGATTTTAAACTACCTGCTGTGTCTAGCAACCAGAAAAACAGACCTGTTCCCATTCATGGGCAGACTGTCTGGGTTCAAATCCCAGCTCTGATCACTTACTGAAAGTGTGACCACAAGTAAATTATCTAACATCTGTTGCTCCAGTTGCTTCATTTGATAAATGGGGGTGATAATAATAGTATCTACTTTATTAGGTTATATGAATTAAGGGTTAACACACGTATAGCACTTTTTAACACATTTCAAGTACTCAATAAATGTGAGTTATCACTGGTCTCATCTCCTTTCAACTCCTGACATTCGTATTTGGTGTTTATTAACAGGTACAGTGCTAGCCACTGGGAATATAGAGTTCTTACCTCATGACATAACATTGATCAAGTCATTGCTCAAAAACTTTCAGTGACTCCCCACCTGGTCCAAACTTAATGGCTTTGGAAATCCTTTACAATACTGTCTCAAATATATGTATCTTCCAGTCTTCTCTCCTCTAGCTCTACTTCTTATATCTTGTATATTCTTATATATTCTATTCTGGCCAGATTGGACCACACTGCTCTCTGTGAAGATGACCTGGCTGTTCTGCTTTTGTCTTTCCTCACACCATTCCAATGTTTAAATTATGCACTTGACAGCAATGATTATGTCTTACTATGATTATTTCCCCAACACTATGAATAAACATGCACATTACAATCCTCTAAGTCACACATTTAAGAAACAATTTCCTTC
Organism: Hyaena hyaena; assembly: GCF_003009895.1. Taxonomy (NCBI): domain Eukaryota; kingdom Metazoa; phylum Chordata; class Mammalia; order Carnivora; family Hyaenidae; genus Hyaena; species Hyaena hyaena. The sequence continues at coordinate 2,007,230 of NW_024080832.1, read as the reverse complement.
CACATTTGCTCACTTTGTGAGCACCTCATATTGGCCAGTTGCTGTGCCAAGAGCTGTGGATATTTTTTTTTTTAAAGAATACATGTCTCCATCCTCAAGATCAAAGCCTGGTAAGGGAGAGAATCATGTAACTACATAAATGTTATGCACTACAAAAAGTGCAATCCTAAGAGCAAGGGACACCAAAGAATGAGCAGTCAGCTCAATTTTGGAGGCAAGAGTAGGCTTTTCAGATGATGGATTTGGGGCTTAGATGGATTGCAGAAGAGTTTATTCTATGTAAGAAAGCAGTATGCATCAAATATAGAGATATAAAACAAAATGGTTTCTCTGGGGAACAGTTCATTATGGCTGGAGTATAGGCCCATGGGGAAGTGGCTAGACACAAAGCTGGTGAGGTAGAATTTTCTGGTAAGCACAGGCATTTGGACTTTATCACACCAGCAATGAGGAATTAATACAGGGTTTAAATAGTAGCATGTGGCCAGAGCTGTATTTTGGAAAGCTCACTTCTGGCAGTATTGTGGCAAAGGCAGAGAAGAAAATCTAAAGCAACACTGTTCAATAGAACTTTCTGCAATGATGGAAATGTTCTATCATTTCTGCTGTCCAATATGACAGCCACTAGCAACATGTGGCTAATGAGAACTTGGAATGTGGCTAGTGCAATCAAGAAACTGATTTAATATTAATTTAAATAGTAACGTGTCTGGTGGCTGCTGTATTGGACAGTGCAGCTTTAGAGATAGAGATATCAGGAAACTGTTGATGTAGCTCAGGTGATGGGTCTATGACAGAATGTGATTCAGTAAATATTTTAGAGGCAAAATGATAAATCTAGTGGATATAAACTTGTGGGGGAAAAATCAAGTATGGGCTCCCAGATTCCGGGCTTTGTGACTGAATAGCTACAATTAATCAGGATAATACAGAAGATCTAGCATGTTCAAGATTGCATCAATCTTGAACCTGTTGAAGTGTCTGAGGGTTATCTAAGTAGTAATATTTAGTAGCAAGTTTAGTTCAGGAGAGTCTTCTGAACTCTCTGTAAAGATACACATTTGAGAGCCTTAGAGCCATTGAGTGAGATTACTCAGAGAAGATGAACAAAACTAGAAGCGAACTGAGGCAACATCCTCACAAACACTGACCCATAGGAAGAGGCTAAAGAGTCCACAAAGGAGACTATAGAGCAGTTGGACAAGTAGGAAAAGAAACAGGTGAGGTTGGTAACAGAAATCAAGGGTGCAGAGAATTTCAGGAAGTAGTATCAAATGTCAAATGTCTTAGAGGTCAAGTAAGGGGAGAACTGAAAAGAGCATTCTGATTTTGCCAATTAGCTGATTCTTGGTGACATCTGCCAGAACAGTTTCAATAATGGAAGAAATGGGTTGAAGAGTGGGAATGGGGCTGAAAGAGGAAAATTTAGATGATATTTTCAGGTCCTGACTGTGCAGAGTAGCTCAGAGGCAAATAGTCTACAAGGGGACAGATATTAATAGGGCTGTCTTTCCTTTTTTCGAGGCTGGAAAACCAGTAGAAGGGAGAGGTTAAAAATGTCAATGGGTACGAAATGAAAGATATCTTTAGAGCAACAGATAAGGCGGACCAGGTCTAAAAAAAAAATGGCATTTCCTTGAACCGGAGGGAGGACTTCTGCTATAACACCAAAAGGTTACAAACAAGTCCCAGGTCATAGGAGGGAGATGGAAAAATCACGAGTTCCCCGCAGGTTGCCTCTTCTGTTCTATTAGTAGAGAATAGGGGTTATGGACTGATGACTTTGAACCCACACGCTGAGGGTCAAGGGGAGATTACTGGCTATAAACAAGTAAAAAGTCTGCTTTAGGTGGCAACAGAATCACCATAACAACCTTGATTCAACATCGAGAGATTAGAAGACAAGCCTTAGGAAAAAGTGGAAGATTTTTAACTTAAATCGTAGAGCGTGAGATCAAGAAAGAAGTGAATGTGATCAGAGGGCTGGTAAATTTCGTAGGAGGCAAGGAGTCGAAACTGACAGGTCTTCAGTGAAACGATGAAGTCCAGGTAGGTTCAGGGTAAATGAGAGGATGTAGAGCTGCCGAACAAAATGTCCACATCTACAGTCCGCACTTCATCTTCCGCCGGAGGCATCAAGGTGATAAACTCCCTTTCCCCTGGTCGAACTACTCTACACCCGGGTAAGGGCCCCACCCTGCAAGCCCTCACATCTTCAGGTCCAGTTCCCACTCTCCTTTACTGACAACAGCTTGGCGGCGTGCGTTTCCTCTGGACTCGGCGGAGGACGAACACTTTACACCTGCCTAAGAGGAACCAAGTCAGGCCGCCCCGTGGCGCCCGGCGAGGCGGCCGGCAGTGAGGGAGGGGCCGCTGAGGCAAGGGGTATGCGCGCCGCACCTGCTTCCGCTCCACCCACACAGCGCGCTCCCAGCGCAGGCGAGGGGCAGCGGAGCTTGCGGACGCATGCGCCCTGCTGCTCCCTCCCGAGGTCTCCGGCACTCCTTTCCCCTCCCCCAAGCCGATCGCACCCTTGCGCTTGCGCAGTGGGCGATCCCGGCTGCGGCAGCCATGCTGAACCCGTACGGAGAGGCTAGTGGGGGGGACAAGGTCGACGACAGCGGGATAGGAAGACGGGGATATGGAGAAGCAGCGGCATTAGAACACCATGGGTCTCTGGAGCTAGGCCAAGGCCATGCGGCCTCCTTGGCCCCTGGCGCGACCCCCAGAAACCTTCGGAATACTGGTCCTCGTGGAGGGGGGGAAAGGAGGACGGCAGGCACGTGACCCGGGTCAACCAATCTGGGTGTTGCTGACGTGGCGGCGAGGTCTTGATCATCTCCCCACCCCCAAGCTCGTTCGGGAAGGGAGGGGCTGGGGGTTACGCCCCCTCCCCCAACACTGCTTCAGTTTCCCGGGGGGGCTAAAACCCCGGATTACATCCTCTTTCCCCCTCCCCCCGCACCAAGCCGAGGGGAACGTGGGCTCCCCCTGGAAGGTTCCGGGTTCCAGGTGAGAAGGGGTCCTTGGGGGGCGGGGATGTTGCTGGTTATTTAAATGCTTAACCAATGGTGGGGAGTCCGGGGGGGGAAATTCTTGGGGTTCAGAGGAGAACCTGAGGGTGGGAGGGTTTGTCCTTCAAACCCTTTACAGCCAATGGGAGCCTGGGGGGGGGCGAGAGCGGGAGAGGGCCCCTCGGATGGGGGAGGGGAATGGCCAACCTCATGCCTCCATACCAATTGGAGGGCAAAGGGGCGTGGGGGCGGTATGTCCCCCCAGTCCATTCGTCCCCTGGGGGTAGAGGAGTCCGGAGCCAGGTGAGGCTTCCTTTTGGCGGCCGGAGGGAGGGGTGACCTAGTGGGCTGAGGTGTGGGAGTGGTGAATATATTTCCTTCTCTTGGGATGTGAGTGGGCACCCAGGTTGTGAACCGAGATTGTTCCCGGGCGCCCACTCCCTTTCTCTCCAGAGACTCTGGAAGGAGCATTTCTGTGCTTTTGTGTCAGCGGTAGGAAGCTCGCAGTCATCACATGGCATGCTGGAGGTTACGCTTCGAGTCGCTTATCGAATCGAATTTGTGTGCATTCACGTGGACACGGCCTGTGGAGCCTTCTGTACAAATCTTCGTTGTCTCGGTGGGGTCTTAGTTCAGCATGTTCCCCCAGGCTGGGGAGGGCTTACAGGCTGAAAGCTTGGGGTTCGCTTGGGAGCAGAAACCAAGCCCAAGGTGGGTGATGGGAAGGCTGTATAAAGCGTGGTCTGAGACAGGAGGGAGTGAGGCTTAGGACCTGGAATGATTTCACAGCTCACAAGGTTTCGGGTTTCTCCAGGGTGGCGGTTGCCTCCTTCATCCCCTCCCCCATTCCTGAACACTTCTCTCCTTGTGTACTGCGGGGGAGGGAACGGAAAGGAGGGAAGAGTTACTTTTCCAAATTCCTGACTAGCTGTTAGCCTCCCCTGTGACTCATGTGGGGGAAGGGAGGATTGGGAGGGAGTGGAGTAGTGATTTTCCGGAATGCAGGAAAGTAAGCCAGAGTAAGGTCTGGCTGCCCTCTCGCTTTCGAAGACCCAGCATTTTTGCGACCTCCTAAATTTTTCTTCCCGGCCGGCCCCCTAATGGGCCTCTGCAAACTTGCGAGGCGTCGGCCGGCCGGAGAACTGCAGATTTGGGAGGCTGGGCCACTAGGGGAGGGGAGGGGGGGAGGGGAGGAGGCCTCTGCAAAGTTGCTGTGTCATTGCCCTCCCTGTTGCAGCCACCCGCGCCAGCCCGCATGTACTTGTGGGGCCGAAGCCTGATCCCTGCGTGGGGGAGGGCGGTAGTAATAGGGGAAGAGGCTTTCTTCCCGGTGTGCACTTCCCCCCGCAGGGTTTGCCCGACTCGGGTGGTCGAGAAGACGTGAGATTGGCGGCCATTTTAGACGCAGTAACCGAGGTTAGGGCTCAAGAGCTACTGCGGTAGACGGGAGGGTGATGTGGTTGGAGCGCAAGGACCTAGGCCCTCACGAGCTTTTCTGGGGTGGGGGCCTCTTAACGTTCGTTGATTTACATTCATTTCTTTTCTCAGATAATGCAGTCTGTTTTCTGTCTTGGTATCCAGAGAAGGGGAGATGGAGGGAGAGGGAGACCTCCCGCTCAAGCCCAGGTTGGGGATAAATGACTCTCCCATAAGGGGACGAGGGACGGGGGTGGGTGGCCCCAGAGATGGCTTGAGAGATCTTGGCCTCCTTGTATTCCGGCTCTTTACTCATAAGTAGTCTAACCTTTTTCAGGTAACCAAACTGGGGAAGACTTGGTGAGTGGGTTGGGGGAGGGGGCGAGACTGAGCTCCCAAAATGGCTCCTGCCCCTCCTCGGAGGCGGACGGCCCGGGGGGAGGGGAGGAGGGGAGAGAAGGAGGGGGAGGGCTAGTCTGCGCCGCTGCCGCCGCCTCCTCCGCTCGCCCTCCTCCCTGGCGCTGACCGATGGACCAGCCGCTCCGTGGGGAGGACTCCGGACCCTGGTGGGGGGATGGGGGAGCCCTGCCGCCCCCAAGGCGGTGGGACCCTAAGAGGGGGGTGTGGGCCTGCCCTCGGGGTGGGGGAGGGCCGGGAGCTGGGGGAAAGGTCTGAGCTCGCCAGGAGGGGGGAGGGTGTTCACCCAGATTCGCCCCTCACAGGACTTGTTTTTTCCGCTCTGAGCCAGGCACCGGAATGAAGTTTGGGGAGGAGGAGGTGGGTTGCATTTTCTAGAGTATGTGGGTATGTTTGGAGAGCTTTCTCCTGCTTAAGGGCTGCCGGGATTTTTTCGTGTAGGCAGATACTTTATAGGTAACTGAAGGTATGAACAAGGAGGGATTGGAGAAGTGTTTGGGTGCAAGTTTTGGGAACGTGTTTTAGATTTGGTTGTCTCATTGGTAAGCCTTGGGAGCTCGGATTCTTAGTATTTTGCCTTTGTCTTTCGATTATTTGAACTGCGGAAACAGGAGGAGGCTTTTAATACTGCAGCAGGCCTGTGTTTTTGATTGTGGAGTATGGGAACATCTGATTCCTCCTTCGCCACTTTCGGGAACCCTTAAGTTATTTGCCAGAGAAGCAGGCCGCGCGTTCTAAGATGGCGTCTTCTTCCTCGTTTCAGCGTTTTCACTGCAGCGGTGCCTCTGCCGAGAACAACAACCCGCCGGGCGTCCTGCGGCCACACCCTGGCGGGCCCAGGCTGGCTACGCCCACGCGGCCCCCTCCGGTCCGGTCACTGTGGCCAGTGGAGGAGCTACGAATGGCACGACCTGCTAGAGCTTGGCAGTTGCCGGTCGTACCGAGCTTGGACGCCTGGGAAGACTTTGTTGGAAGGGGAGGCGGGGAGAGGGTGCTGCACCCATGCCAACCTCTCTCTTTCCCTGGAGTCGCCGAACCACAGCGCAGCCAATTGGCTCAAAGATGTGGCGGGTTGCCTGTTCCCTATGGGTCTATGCGGCACTCTTCTGCCTAGTGACTGACACCTTGGAAATGAAGCTTATGACGTCATCGTTCCAGTCGACCAATAGAAAGCGCTCCCGCGGAGAGGTGTTCCTCCCCTTTCGACTCTGCTGCTTCACGCGCGTGAGCGAGCGTGCGCGCGCGGAGGGGGTGGGGGAAATCTCGAGCACGGTGGCGCGCATGAGCGACGAAGCTCCTCCTCCCTGCCTATATATAAAGGGCTGGCGCGGGGCTCGGCGGCGCCATTTCGCGCTGGAGTGGAGCAGCCTCTAGAACGAGCTGGAGGATTCTGCCTACTGATAGAGAGTCTTCGAGTCGTCTGGGGCCGCCATTGCAATCCACGTCCATCCGTTTGGAAATGGCCTTCGTCTCGGCCTATGACCGGTCCCGGCGGACAGTGCAGACCCCATAGAAGCCCCCGACGCTCCCCTTTTTCGGGCCCCGCCCAATCCTCGGAGTCTGTCCACCCCCTCTACTCCGCCCTCAAGAGGATTTCAAAGATGGAGGCGGCGGCTCCCTAAACCACTTTTCGTGTTCATCCGCCTCCATCCGAGATCGAAACGGGATCTCGTCCGCCGCGGGCAGTCCCAGCAGGAAGAGGGGATCCTTGCAGACCAACAGCGGGCAATATTGACGACGGTGTCTGGGATTGGGGGCCGTCCTAGTGTTTGAGGAGCCTGTCCCCCCCTCGTTCGCCCGCCTCTGTTGAGGCCGCCGCCATTTTCTCGCCGTCCGCCTCCCGCGGAGCGCGCCAAGCTGCTGGGAGCTCTCCGAAAAGCGGCGAAGAAGATTGCTTTCGTGCCGGCCCGCGGGGGGGTTGTCGCCTGGAGGGCCAAAGGGCAGCGGCCCTCCACCCCCCCGCACTTCCCAGGTTATGCTGTACCGGGCGGTAAGGGGAACCGAGGCCATCCGGACTTTCCGCGGCTGAGGGCAGTGGCGGTTCCCCGTGGTCAAGATGCTGCAAAACGTGACTCCCCACAGCAAGTACGTCCCCGCGATCCGCGTGTGGGAAGGGGATGTTGGGCTGCGGCACGGGGATGTAGGACACAGGGTTCGGAGGGAGGACGGAACCGACTCGGGCGCGTTGCTGTTTCGCGGCGCGACTGTTAGCTCTCAGGGGCTCGCGGAGGGGGTTGGGTGACGGTTTTGGAACGGTGATAGACGGCCAGATACTGCGTATGGAGGGAGTATAGGTTGTCAATTTATTCGGTTTCCCGCCGTGGTCCAATCGTGATGTAGTCCGGCAGAGCTAGGTTGGCAGCGGAATGTAATGGGAAAAGATATTGAGTGGGTTGCAGGTCCTGCGGGTGGTTGGTCTGGCGGCCTACAACGGTTTGTCATAGGCCTTTTGGGGTGTTTCATGGCCACATCTAATCTTATAGGGTTGCCATGGTGATAGAGCCACAGCCTGGCTTTGGAGATTCCCAGAGTAGGGTAGAGGGATTACTTTTGGCTATGGGTTCTTGTGTCCATGCTAGGTCATTGATTTTTGTCTTTCAAGTGATTGAATCAGTTTTGTGCCGGGGGTTTGCGTGCGTTTTGTTTGGAGGAGATGTTTTTGATAGCTTTAAGAGTTTCGTTCTGGGCAGGAGGGTGGAGCTAAGGATTTTTTCGTCCAGCTCTGCGGATGTAAACAATGAGATCTCGAGTGTAGTGTCTCTGTCTTAAGTCCTAGGAAGCACCGCGTACTGAGGTAAATTTGAACTACTCTTGGCCACTGATTTCCAGAGTCTGGTGCTAGAGTGGGAGCCGTTAATCTTATTTTTTCTTTTTTGGCGGGGTCGGGCGTGTTCTATCATTCTTGAGCTGGAACTTAATGACCTTGACTGGTGATTGAGCCTGCTCTGTATTTGAGTCCTTTGGAGGTAGGAGACGAATTTCAGTAATTTCTGGGATATGGCAGCTGGGTTATTCCAAACTGCGAAGTCTGACAAATCCCACCCCCCTTATCTGAAATACTAAGTTGGTAACAAGGTTTTCCGTTAGGTTGATTCATTTCTGCTTTAAGCCGAGTTTGTGGGGAGGAAGGTGCTCTCTTGTGCCCCGATGGATTCTTAGGTGTTTCATCAGCATTTTATGAAATTTACTCCCTGTTTTGTTCCCTTCCTCTTTTCACCCGTTTCCCTCAGGCTCCACCACCATGGCAACCACCTAGCCCCTAGTGAGGAGGAAGCTTGGGTTTTGAGCTGCTCTGCCCCACCCGTTTTGCTAAAGTCCTATCCCCTAAAGCTTGTGCTCAAATGCTATATGTTGTGCTGTATCAGAAACCATTGGGGAGGGGTTTTTTCCTTGTTTGAGTGATTTATCAGAGTCTAGAAGGTGGGATGAGGTTAGGTGTATTGAAGAGAAACAAGAAGTGGGGGGAGGTGGGGCAAGAACAAAAGCTCCACCGACTCTGGTTATTGGTTTTGTTTAAGAATTGTTTCTATAAGTTTGATTATATCTTGCTAAGTTTCAAGTTTAGGTTTATAGCGTATATAGTGTTAGTGGCACTACTGATTTTTTATCATGAAATTACCACATGTAATTATGTTTCCCATTTCACAGGCTCCCTGGGGAGGGGAATGCAGGGTTACTGGGGCTGGGCCCAGAGGCAGCAGCGCCAGGGAAAAGGATTCGAAAGCCCTCCCTGTTGTATGAGGGATTTGAGAGCCCCACAATGGCTTCAGTGCCAGCTTTACAACTGACTCCTGCCAACCCACCACCCCCGGAGGTATCCAATCCCAAAAAGCCAGGACGGGTTACCAACCAGCTGCAATACCTGCATAAGGTGGTGATGAAGGCTCTGTGGAAACATCAGTTTGCATGGCCTTTCAGGCAGCCTGTGGATGCAGTCAAACTGGGTCTGCCGGTGAGTAGGCATGGGATATTGGAGTGGGGAGGTATTGGGAATGAAAAAGAATGTGTGTGAGTGGAGGTGGGCTGCTTAGTATAGGTGCTGCGGCCCCTAGGGAGTTCCGTTCCTCTCTCTCCTCTGTAGGGCAGATAGCCACCAAATTTCTGGATTCTTGGTCCTTTGTGATTGATCCAACCGCTTGCTATTTTGGCATCTCTCATTGTGCCCTCCATGTGTCCTTCCTTAACTTTTGTGCCCTGGCTCCATTTTACAGATTCCCACCCCAGGTTGGGAGAGGACCACGGTGGCCAAAATTCTTAGCTTCTTCCTCTCCCTCATGCAGTCCATGGATAGCCAGCCCCAGAGGTAATGTCACAGGATGGGAAACCTTCCAGAGTTGGGAGGGAGGTGGGTGGTTAGAGAAGGGCACCTAGGGGATTCCCAATGGGTGCTAAGAATCCCATTTCGTCTTTTTCTGTCCTTAGTTTTAACTGGGGCCGCAGTCCAGGGGACTACGTACTTTGATGCATAGGAGGTGCGTATGTGTGTGATTGCTGGGGCCAGTGGTTTGCCTGTTTTTCAATGGCTCTGACCTAGCGTTTTCTTTTTTTCTTTCTTTTTTTTTTTTTAGGATTATCACAAAATTATTAAGCAGCCTATGGATATGGGTACTATAAAGAGGAGACTTGAAAACAACTATTATTGGGCTGCCTCGGAGTGTATGCAGGATTTTAACACCATGTTCACCAATTGTTACATTTACAACAAGGTGAGTTTTTCTGTGTTCATTAGTAGGTCTAGAGTGATTCTGTTATCGCTAGATATTTTGTTGATATGTTTGTCTTATACGGTAGAAGGTGTTCTCAGAGTAGGTAGGATCTAGAAAATCTGAGTTCCAGAGGATACTACTGAACACAAGTGAAGTGGTTTCAGAGATTTAGCAGTAAAGGTTATTTAAGTAGAACATTTTTGTACTTGGGGATGGTGGCCCTGTTTCTCAAAGAGAAACCTCCAGAGAGCGAAATAGAACAGAATCTATTCTCTGACATTCTCATTCCCTTACTTTTGAAGTTTTTACTGCATTTTGAGGGACAGAATTGGGGAAGAACATAGAAATAAGTGGTTCAGTATAGGTAATTTTCAGTACTTGATGACAGTTGTCTGAGTGGGCAGGTAGTTTCGATACCTGTGGCTAGGAATTCTCAGAAAAATGGTTTTGTATTTTGTTGGCGTTTGAACCTTTGTGTTCCCTGTAGCCCACTGATGATATTGTCCTAATGGCACAAACGTTGGAAAAGATCTTCCTACAGAAAGTAGCATCGATGCCACAAGAGGAACAGGAGCTTGTGGTGACTATCCCTAAAAACAGCCACAAGAAGGGGGCCAAATTGGCAGGTAGGAAGAGTGGCAAGTAGTTTTGCCTAAAGGAGACCAAAAGATGGAGAAGGTAATAAAACTAATCTTTTTTTTTTTTTTAATTCCTTTTTTAGCACTCCAGGGCAGTATTACAAGTGCCCATCAGGTGCCTGCTGTTTCTTCTGTGTCTCACACAGCCCTATATACTCCACCACCTGAGATACCTACCACTGTTCTCAACATTCCCCACCCATCGGTCATCTCTTCTCCCCTTCTCAAGTCCTTACACTCAGCTGGACCCCCGCTCCTTGCGGTCTCTGCAGCTCCCCCAGCCCAGCCCCTTGCCAAGGTACAGATCTGTGGATTTCTTTTGGGTGTTGGGAAGGGAAAGGTCTCAGATGAGATGGACCCTGAGGTAAAAGATTCCCATCTTGTTTTTTTTCTCCCCCCTGCAGAAAAAAGGCGTAAAACGGAAAGCAGATACTACCACACCTACACCTACAGCCATCTTGGCTCCTGGTTCCCCAGCTAGCCCCCCTGGGAGTCTTGAGCCTAAGGCAGCACGTCTTCCCCCTATGCGTAGAGAAAGTGGCCGCCCTATCAAGCCCCCACGCAAAGACTTACCTGACTCTCAGCAACAACACCAGAGTTCTAAGAAAGGAAAGCTTTCAGAACAGTTAAAACATTGCAATGGCATTTTGAAAGAGTTGCTCTCTAAGAAACATGCTGCCTATGCCTGGCCTTTCTATAAACCAGTGGATGCTTCTGCTCTTGGCCTGCATGACTACCATGACATCATTAAGCACCCCATGGACCTCAGCACTGTCAAGGTACCCACTGCATGGGGCAGATGGGATGCTCAGGCAGTGATTGGAACTTTGGGCTCAATAAAACAATCAGTCACTTATGGGCACACAGCAGTCTTGATTCTTGGTATTTTATTTTTTTTACAAGATGGTAATGGAGAAGGTTTAATAAGTACTTGATAATTGTATTTCTTGGAGTTGCAAACCGTATGGTGAGTTCTGTCATTAGATCAGTGCTCTGCACGTACTTTTAAGTCGTGCTTATTTGAGAATGTCGGGTTAGGGGAGTATGGGGTTAAGGATAGTCAGAGGCTACCCACCCCTATCACTTAGAAATGGTTTTTTTTTCTAGACATAGATATTTCTTCAACCTACCCAAATTCTCTGACTTCAAACTTGAACCCCAATGCATAGATCTTTAAGGTCGTCCCTACTGTGCGCTCAAGAGAGGGCTACTCTTGTGGTGTCTGGGGTTGGCAGGGAAAGGTGAGTCTCCCTGCCTGTGCAGCTTCTGATGCTGCCTCCTTCTGCAGCGGAAGATGGAGAATCGTGATTACCGGGATGCACAGGAGTTTGCTGCTGATGTGCGGCTTATGTTCTCCAACTGCTATAAGTACAATCCCCCAGACCACGATGTTGTGGCCATGGCACGAAAGCTACAGGTGAGTGTCACAGTTGGAATTTGAAGAACAAACAAATGGGTCTGGGCAGAGAGGTTTTATCATTTGCTACCCAACCTCATTGTGAGGATCTCCCAGTGTGCGTACTTGTAAACTGGAGCTATACTGACTACATCACTAATTGGTTTGGTATAACTGGGGCACAATTCAGTGACAGAGTGGAATCTGCTTGGAATTTTCTCTTTCTGCCCCTCCCTCATGTATGCCTTCTCTCTCAAAATAAATACTCTTAAAATATCCGGGCACAGTTTACTAGCATGGTTTTGAGTGTGCTTTTTTCTTCTAGGATGTATTTGAGTTCCGTTATGCCAAGATGCCAGATGAACCACTGGAACCAGGGCCTTTACCAGTCTCTACTGCCTTGCCACCTGGGTTGGCCAAATCTTCTTCAGAGTCCTCCAGCGAAGAAAGTAGCAGTGAGAGCTCTTCTGAGGAAGAAGAGGAAGAGGATGAGGAGGATGAAGAGGAAGAAGAAGAGAGTGAAAGCTCAGACTCTGAGGAAGAAAGGGCTCATAGATTGGCTGAACTACAGGAACAGGTATTTGGTCATAATTCAGTTTACTTTGAAGACATTTGTGCCCTGTTTTGCCCCTTTTTTTTCCCTCTTAACTCCTTTCGATTTTATTTTTCTCATGGTACACCTGATACTTTTTTCTTCAGCTTCGGGCCGTACATGAACAACTAGCCGCCCTGTCCCAAGGCCCAATATCCAAGCCAAAGCGGAAGAGAGAAAAAAAAGAGAAAAAGAAGAAACGAAAGGCAGAGAAACATCGTGGCCGATCTGGGGTTGATGAGGAGGACAAGGGACCCCGGGCACCGCGCCCATCTCAGCCCAAGAAATCCAAGAAAGCAAGTGGCAGCGGGGGTAGCAGTGCTGCTATGCTAGGCCCCCCTGGCTTTGGACCTTCTGGAGGAAGTGGCACCAAGTAAGTTCTTAGAGGGTAAGAAGCAGAGATGGGCTTGGCTGTTTTTGTAATCTCCAAGGGAGGGTGCTTTCTCCCATTTCCTGCCAAGTTTTCTCTAATCCAGAGGGCAGCGTATCTTTTCTGTAAACGGTCAGGTATAAGAGATTTTGTCTGGTGTAGTGTGAAAGCAGCCATAGACCATATGGAAGCATAGGTGTGCTTGCTCCAATAAAAGTTTATTAAATAAAACAATTGGCAGGCCTGATTTGTTCCCTAGTTTGTCTGTTCTTTTTTCTACGACAATAAATCTGTGCAATTCCTATTTTCCACAGTGTGGTGGCTTAGTAGTGTTAGGTAGCAAAAAGATGGACTTGTCTCAATATACCAATGTCTAGTTCTCAAAGCCCACACTAAATGTAGAACGCTTGGCCTGTATCATTCTGAAAGAGAATTTGGATTACTGGATTGAACAGTAGGAATGTGTTGGGAGTTAGTGATGCTTCCCTAATGGACACATTTTTTTTCTCTGTAGGCTGCCCAAAAAGGCCACAAAGACAGCTCCACCTGCCCTGCCTACAGGCTATGATTCAGAGGAAGAGGAAGAAAGCAGACCCATGAGTTACGATGAAAAGCGGCAGCTGAGTTTGGACATCAACAAATTACCTGGGGAGAAACTGGGTAGAGTCGTGCACATAATCCAGGCCAGAGAGCCCTCTTTACGTGATTCAAACCCAGAAGAGATTGAGATTGATTTTGAAACCCTCAAGCCATCCACGCTTAGAGAGCTTGAACGCTATGTCCTTTCCTGCCTACGAAAGAAACCTCGGAAGCCCTATAGTGAGTATGAAATAAGCTTTACCACATTAATCCGGTAATCCTCATACAGTTCTGAGGACAGTTTCGAGAAGGGGTCGTGAACTGGGTATGCTTGATGCACTCTTGATTGTCTACTTATACTGAGGTGAGATATGTTTGTCACTTCCTACTATTCAAGAAAGGAACTTGAGAACACTAGGGTGTACTGAAACTAGATACCTAATGGCAGTCTTAGGCCTGGAATGTTTCTTTTTCTAGCCATTAAGAAACCTGTGGGAAAGACCAAGGAGGAGCTGGCTTTGGAGAAGAAACGGGAACTGGAAAAGCGGTTGCAGGATGTTAGTGGGCAGCTCAATTCCACCAAAAAGCCCCCTAAAAAAGGTGAGTATCCTGAAAGCTAGTGCAGATTTGCTACATCTCCCTCTAGTCTTCTTGACAAATAAGAAATCAAACTTCTACTCTTTAACCTTCAACCTGCAGCAAGTGAGAAAACGGAGTCCTCGTCGTCCGCACAGCAAGTAGCAGTGTCACGCCTCAGCGCTTCCAGTTCCAGCTCAGATTCCAGTTCCTCCTCTTCATCATCCTCTTCTTCAGACACCAGTGATTCAGACTCAGGCTAAGGGGCCAGGCCAGATGGGGCAGGAGGCTCCGCAGGACCGGACCCCTAGACCACCCTGCCCCACCCTTTCCCCCCCTGCTGTGACACTTCCTCATCTCATCCTCCTCCCCCCCACTGTAGGAGAGCTGGCTCTGCATGGGGGAGGGGTGCAGGGACATTTACTGAAGGAGGGACATAAATGGACAAAATAAGATTGAGTTCCCAGCCCCATTGAGAGTGACCTCTTGGGCATAGGGCCCCATTCAGAATGACTGGGGCAGGGCAGGGGTACAGGGTGGGAGTGGGCAAAGGCCCTGAAATGGGGGTCACCTGAGGCCATAGCTGCCCTGTTCACTTGTAAAGGCCCTGTTTTGAGGTTGTTTGTTCTAATTTATTTTAAGCTAGGTAAGGCTGAGGGGTGTGGGGGCCATGGTTCCCTCAGCCTCCATGGGGAGGGGAAAAAGGGGGAGCTCTTTTTTTACGTTGACTTTTTTTTTTCTACTCTGTTTTCCCTTTTCCTTCTGCTCCATTTGGGGCCCCTGGGGGTTTCAGTCATCTCCCCACTTGGTCCCCTGGATTGTCTTTCTTTGTCTGTTGATTCTAACTTGTAAATAAAGAAAATATTATTCAAATTTTGAGTTACCTTAATAACGTTTGCTTTTGTAGTGTTTCAAAAGGAACATGATATAATTGAGAAGTTTGAGGAAAATTATTCCTGAAGTGAGAGTTTTTAAACCAGGCTGTTGCTGGGGTGACATTCATCTGCCTTTTGTAAAGTAATCCTTAAAAATATTCAGGTTCCTAGTTTGCTCTGGTTTAAACAGAAAAAAAGCTAAAACCCTCTGGCTCATGTGTATCTTAGGTTTAGAACTCAAGATAGGTTTTGGGGTTTTCCTCTACAGTGTTGTATGTGTGGATTGTCTCCTGAACACACAAACCAAATGTGAACAGAATGGATGGTAGCCAACAACAGGGTTTTTTTGTTTTGTTTTTTTGTGGTTTTTTTTGGTTTTGCTTTTTTTATATTCTGCATCTGACTTGAGAAAGCAGTTGTGTTTGCTTTTGAAATTTGCTCCTTTCTTAAATTCAGATTTATAGAGCCCTGCTGCAGTTTATTAATACACAATCCAGCAATTTTTGCCAAATTCAGATCACAGAAACTCCTTCAGGACACCTCGGTGGCTCAGGCAGTTGACCATCCAACTTGAGCTCACGTGGTTTGTGGGTTCAAGCCCCACATAGTCCTACTTCATTCGGTTCTGTCTCCCTCTCTCTGTCCCTTCCACACTTGGTATGTACTCCCCCTCTCCAAAAAAAACCCCAAAAAACCAATTCCATAAATTTAATCCCTTTCTGACTAGCAAAGACTGTAAACTATATAAACCCTATATTTAGGGATCTGTGATATGTGGGTTCTGGAACTGGGGACTAACCACAAAAGATGTTTAGCTTCACATCATACCAAACCTGAGCTTTGAAGTAAGGTCTGGAAGTTGAGAGAAAATGGTCTATTCTGTCATAAATCTTGCCAGAAACCAGGTGGAGGGTAGAGTCTGGTTTGGAGATGGTGGAGAAGATTTTGGAAGCAAATTGAACTATAGCTTTCCACCCTTACCACCTACTAGGGCCACAGTAAAGCTTTTTTAAAAGTACTGTAATAATTTCAGGATTCTATATGAATTTTCATTAAATCAGGGTTTAGGCAATAATGATTGAAAGTTCAGGAGATGGTGATAATACAGCCAGGGTTGAGAGCCACTTAGTTTTAAAAGGGCTTTTAGCCATTTTAAGTGTAGAGTTCAGTAAGTCTTTCTTTCAAAAGAAAAAGAATTTCTTTTGAGTTTTGGTCCTCATGAGAAGAGTGATAGAAAATTTGGAAAACTTCGGCTTTTTAAAAATGTTTATTTTCAGTGAGGGATAGAGAATTTCAAGCAGGCTCCTGTATTCCCAGTGTGGAGCCTAACATCGGGCTTGATTTCATGAACTGAGCCAAAATCAGAGTTGGAGCTTAACCATCTGAGCCACCCAGGCACCCCTGGGCATAACTTTTTATTGTTTATTTTTGAGAGTGAGTGGAGGAGGGCCAGAGGAGAGAGAATCCCAAGCAGGTTCCCTGCTGTTCTTTGAGTGTGGAGCCAAACATGGTGCTTGAACCGTGAGATCACGACCTGAGCCAAAATCCAGAGTAGGACACTTAACCAACTGAACCACCCAGGAAGCCCTAGATGTAATAAGGTTTGCTGTGGAGGTAGGATAGGTATTAAGTCTTGAAGGAATAAACATTGAGATGATGCATGTCTGTGTGCCCAGGATTACATCTTGTTTCAAAAAGAATGCAAAGTTTGAGTTGGATTTAGTCTGGAGAGGAGGCTAGTTGCAGAATCTTAAGGCAGTATGGCTGCATCCCCTTCTGTCCACATACTCCTAAAACTTTATTATTGTAGTCTAGGAAAGTGAATTTTAACCATCAAAAGGTGAGCTTCTGACATTGTGCTGTGGCGGTACCTTTGTATACCTTAACCTAAACCAAGAACAATAAATGTGGTTAAAAAAATGTGGAGGGGCTCATTGCCTTGACTGCAGGACCGTCAGATGGAACGAGTGGCTCCGGACCTGTGTTAACACTTCCCAGTCTGCCACATTGGGCCATTTGCAAATGTGTATGGATTTCCTGAGACTCCTGTTTTTTGGTAGAGTCCTTGCTATGGTCCCTGATCTTTGCTTCAGTTTGGACCATTCTATTCTTTGATTTACTTTTAACCTTAGTTTAATTTACTGATCCAAGCCCCAGCTGTACTCTATCCTATAGTACCCTTTCAGCATGATACTAGTTTTAGGAGTCCAATTGAGTGCTACCTTGGTTGAAATTACTGTCTTCCAGTGTAACCCATCTCCAGCCTGACTGACTAGGACACAAATGTGGAGTCTTCCTGTGAGCATTCGTTCTGTGCTCTTCCCAGCTCTTGAAGCCACGGGTTCTACTGTCTCTTTTTTTTCTTTTCCCTTATGCCATTTGCTCCTCTAATGGCTCCTGTGGGAGCTTTTATTCAGTCAACATTTTCTGGACTCCCCAGGTTGCCTCTTTCTTTTCAATGAGCTATTAGGTCAATAGACCTAGACACTGCCAAACTCTGTTAAGTCGAGTGATGTGGGGGTGAAAATAGAGAACACTCCTGCCTGCCCTCATGAAGCTTGCTCTGTCAATAGAGTTGAATTATTAACTCTCACAGTACACGGTGCTGGCGGGCTCCAAGATAAAGGCATGATTTGATCGTCCCAGACACTTAACCCAACTGTATGCCAATGGTAAGGATCAGATCTGATGTCTCCATGGTCTCACATCTCTGCTTCTTTCCCCTTCCCTGGATCATAAGCTTAATTCATTCAAGCTCTGCAAAAATCCGTCTAGCTGGTCTCCAGCACCAAATGGGACAGTTAGCTGCCCCCATAGTTTAGGGGGGTGGGGACATTAGGCAACCAATCACAAGTTTTTTTAATGTTATTTTTGAGAACGCACAAGGTGGGAGAGGGGTGAAGAGAGGGGCAGAGGATCTGAAGCGGGGTTCTGCTGACAAGCAGACAGCAGCGAACCTGATGTGGGGTTTGAACTCCCAAACCGCAAGATCGTGATCTGAGCTGAAGTCAGATGCTCACCCAACTGAGCCACCCAGGTGTCCCCCAATCACAGATTTTAATAAAAATTGTAAGTACTTCTAGCCCCACAGTATGCAAAGATTTGTAAAAAGCCTAAAGAGTGTTTTTCTGAGAGACCTCTAATCTCAGATCCATTCTGACAGATCTGTTGGGCTGTTTCCAGGAGGAGGGGGAACAGGCAGAACATTGCCCGCAGAAAAAATAGTGGAGGTAAACTGCAGAGTGCTGAAGCAGCATGAATAAAAGGATGAGTGCTTCCAGGTAAGGCCAGAAGGCAGAGCGGGACCAATAGGCGGAGCGGTTAGGCTACAATAAGGATGTGAATTTTTATCATAAAGACTAATTATAGCTCACATTTATTGAACACTTACTATGCCAAACAGTATACTAAAAACAACTCATTGTCTTCATTATGTCCTATGAAGTAAGTCTAATTTCCATTTAACAGATGAAGAAATGAGGCACAGACGGTTTAAGGAAAGTGCCCAAAGCTGCAGCATGAGCTAGTGAGTGCTGAGGTGGCAATTGAACCCAGCAATCTGGCTCCAGGAACTACTACCCTAGAATTCCAATACTGTGGGCTGGTGAGGTGCCGGAGACACATCTTTTGAGTCATATTGCGTGGGTGGGGCATCAAGAAGGAATGAAGAGTGATTATCTAGAAGGCAAGTGGTTTAAGTGAGGATAGAGGTTTGGAATGGAGGGGCAGCAATGTAGGTGAAGAGAGTGGATAAATTTGAAAACTATGTAGGAGACAAACATGGATGGGATTGTTCTCCACACACCACAGGAAGAGCAGAGTTGTGGAAGTTTCTCGCCACCTGGCTGACTGGCAGGAGTGAAGGAAACCAGCAAGGCTGCCCCAGGGGCTGGAGTTCAGAGGCACTTGCTGGCAGTCACAGAGGGTCTTTGGCGCCCCCTGGTGAGCATGATACCAATGACTTACTCCTGTATATTTCTGGTACTCTTGTGGCCACCCTCCCATCTTTCTGTTCTTTCTTTTTTACTTTTCTATACTTGAGCTCTTGAAACATGAGTTACACTTTTATGATACAAAGGTCCTTGTCTCCCTTGACCTCTGAAGCATCCCATGTGGCTTCCCCTGGTTCTCCTACTTTTCAGACAGCCCCTCTTAGTGAGCTTCTCAAAAGCCTACCTCAGCCTTCCGCGAGAAGTTGTTGTCCTTCACGTTAACTTGCTTGGTCCTCTTCTTTATTTGCACAGTATTTCAAGGCAACTTTATCCATTCTTCTGGAGGCAATCCCCACCCATAGAATCTGTTTCTGTCCAGACCTTGCTCCAAAGTCCAAGTCTGTTCTCAACTGCCAAATGGCAATGTCCGGGGGGCTCCTGGCACTCGGTACGTGTCCCAAAGAGATCCCATTTTTTCCCACATATGCGCCTCTGTAAGTTACCTATTTATGCAACAAGCACTCATATAGAACTCACTAATGTGCCAGACACGAGTGCCTTTACAGTCAAGTCCTCACAAGAATGCCATGAGTTAGATACCCATCTAACTCATATATATAGGTGAGGACACTGAGGCTCAGAGCTACTCAGTACAGAAGTAACAGAGTCAGGATTATTAATGTACCATCATTCTCCCAGTCACTGGAGCCAGAGCCTGGTGATCTAGCTCCAGATCTAGATTTCTCCCCCTCACTCTCTCCCCTTCTCTGTTCATCCATCAAGGCCTGTTGAGCCTTCCTCCATCACTTCTCCCCTATCAATGCCTGCATGAGGCTGATCAGTCACAACTCTCTGCTTACTGGTTTTTCTGTTCACAGTCTCATTTCCATCATATCCATCTCTCACACTGTAGCTGCCAGAGAGATCTTTTAGAAAAGAAATCCAATCGTGTTGCTTATTATTACCCTACAGGTTTAAACTCTTTTGCAAGGCCTCTACTAACCCTTATTACCTCTACAAAGTTGTATGTCTCACTTGCCCTTCCTTGAACTCTGCACTCAACTCAGAGCAAAAGATAGGCCTTCCCAGATACTCCCATGCTGCTCAATGCCATCGGGCCTTGGCACATGCTGTCCTCTCTGCCTGGAATTTCCTCTTTCCCCCATCAGTGAATCATACATAATCTCCAACTTGTTCCCTCCACTATAAAGACTTTTCTGACTGTCCCTCCATCCTCCGAGACACATACACAGTTTCCAAAAGGCCTTATTGAGCTTTTAACTATGCACTACCCACTTCCAATCCAACCATAGCCCTGTCTCCAGACTCCAGTGGGAGTGTCTGGCATTGAGTTAAAGTGGCCTCTCTAATGTGGCTGATCTGCTCATCAGCCTTGGAGAACTCTCCCTATGAACAGTTAGCTTCAGTTTTTCAGTTCACACTTAAGCACTTACTTCCTCCTCAATTTTACCCCCTTGTGCTTAATGTCTCTTACATCTCCTTTGTGAGGTAGGAACTATGTCTTGTTCTTTTTTTTTTTTAAGTAGGCTTCATGCCTACCGAAGCTCCCAATGTGGAGCTTGAAGTCACAACCCTGAGATCAAGACCTGAGCTGAGATCAGGAGTCAGACACTTAACCACCTGAGCCAACCCAGGCGCCCCTATGTCTTGTTCTTTATAATCTTAACCTGCCCAGTGCCTGGGGAAATAATTTAAATATAAGCATAAATGATGGTTAAACTACCTCTTGGCATGTGCATCTATCCCAGGTACCTCAGCACAGATCCCAGCAGAATCATCAGCTCTGCCATGGGGCTGGCAGACCTGGGAGCTGAGGTTTAGATGGGCATATCATCAAGATGTGGTAAAAGTAGGGTACCTAGCCACCCCTGGCTTGTCCAGGACTGAGGACTTTAAGCTATAAATAGGGGGAAATGGCAGGCAAATTGGGACATGTGGTCACCTCATAAATGGGAGACAAAATCACTTTGGCCATGCAGGGAGAGAAAGAGCTAATACACTCTAAGCATTTCTTATTTTCTGAGCCCCGTGCTTATTACATTACATACATCATCTCATTCTTCCCACAACATTAATGCTTTATCATTAGACTCTATTATGCCCACTTAATAGAAGAGAAAGCAGAGGCTCACAGAGCCTGAACTTGGCCTAAATCATTGATTCCAAAGTGCATGTCTCTCTGCTATACCGTGTTGCCTCGGGACTCCACCAACCACCTTCTCCCCTCATTCCCTGCCCTCTGCCCACTGTGCCAGAAGACCCCCATCCCTGAGGTACCAGGCCTGTCACTTGCAGTGAGGCCTCCTGTCATCCTAAGGTGGCCAAGGTAAGAGTAGCTCCTTGTGCAAGTACGAGGAGCTATCAAATATTCATATATAAGATTCCTCGCGTGTGTTTACCAAGCAAGGACATGGCTACTCTTGTCAGGTAGGCTAATGTTGGATTTGAGGTTGGCGTAGAAAAGGAATTTATTCTCCAGGGATAAGGATTTTTGTCAGGTGTCGGTATGAAAAAGGAGTGTTGCTAAAGTACTCTTCTATCAGTTTAACTGTCACACCTCAGAGTCAGATGCTGTTAGGATTTCTGAGACCATGAGAATGTAACAGGCTCAGTCAATGAATACGTTGTCCGCTTCCGTCCCTGCCAGTGTGTATGTTGGAACTAGCTTCCTCGGTAAGGCAGCCCTGCCTAGTTTTTGCTTCTCACCCAGAGATGCTCCAAAAAGGAGACAGTTTTGCTCCTCCCTTTTCTTCTTTCTCTCAAAAAGACAAAAACAGGGGCGCCTGGGTGGCTCAGTCGGTTAAGCATCCGACTTTGGCTCAGGTCATGATCTCGCGGTTTGTGAGTTCGAGCCCCACGTTGGGCTCTGTGCTGACAGCTCAGAGCCTGGAGCCTGCTTCAGATTCTGTGTCTCCCTCTCTCTCTGCCCCTCCTCTGCTCGTGCTCTGTCTCTCACTGTCTGTCAATAATAAATAAATGTTTAAAAAAATTTTTTTAAAGACAAAAACAAAGTCAAACCCCATTTTTAAGGTTTTCTAAGTTTGCATGTATGCTTTTAACTCCAACTCCAGGGAAATGAAAGCTGAAAAGTTACTAAGAGAGGGCCAGCAAGTCCTGCATCCCTGTCAAAGGGAACCTACAGGCTCTTTAATGGGACACAGAATGATGATTGTTCCCCCAGATCCCTCGTTACCATGACATTTTGTTCTATGTTCTTGATCTGAGAAAGAACAAGCACTACTCAATCCCCCTACGCCCTTTGGTTTCTGTATCAGGCTTCTGGTTCACCTACTGCCTTCCATAAAAGGTTCTCCTTACTTGGTCCCCAGTTCCCTGGGGTCTAGTCAGCAACCTGGTGCTGAGGCTGGCCATGAACCTCTGCTTAGATTTCCCCTTAAAATTCTGCATCCTTTTCTGGACCTCATTCCAAAATAACCAAAGCCTGCTGTTCTTGAATCCATCTCCCCCTATTCAGCCTGATTCCCCAGTATTCCCCTGCTTTTCCATCCTTGTCTTTGGCCTTGCAAGTAGGCCCTGCAGAACCCCACAGTGATTTCACCAAAGATTTGGCCAGAATTAAAAATTGAGTGCAGACGAGATGCTGGCGAGGATGTGGAGAAACGGACACCCTCTTACACTGCTGGTGGGAATGTAAACTGGTACAGCCCCTCTGGAAAACAGTGTGGAGGTTCCTCAAAAAATTAACAATAGAACTCCCCTATGACCCAGCAATAGCACTGCTAGAAATTTACCCAAGGGATATAGAAATGCTGAGGCATAGGAGCACATGTACCCCAATGTTCATAGCAGCACTCTCCACAATAGCCAAAACATGGAAAGAGCCTAAGTGTCCATCAACGGACGAATGGATCAAGAAGATGTGGTTTATCTGTACCATGGAATACTACATGGCAATGAGAAACAATGAAATCTGGCCATGTGTAGCAACATGGATGGACCTTGAGGGTGTTATGCTGAGCGAAATAAGTCAGGCAGAGAAGGACAAATATCATATGTTTGCACGTATAGGAGGATTAGGAGGAACTTGACTGAGGAACAAGAGGGAGAAGAAGGGGGGAAATGGTGGGGGAAAGGGAGAGAGGCAAACCATGAGAGACTCTTGAATGCTGACAAAAACTGAGAACTGATGGATGTAGGGGGGAGGGGGGACGGGCATGGAGGAGGGCACTTGTGGGGATGAGCACTGGGTGTTATGTGGAAACTAATTTGACAATAAACTATTTGTAAAAAAAAAAAAAAATTGAGTGCAGAGAGAACACTGAGCAGTAAGGGACAGCTTGGGGTGGAGAGGCTGGTTCTGAGAGCAGTTCTGAGAGCTTCCAAATAAGGGACAAAACAAAACAGAAAAGAACTTGCTTCTGCAGAGTCTGCGAGAAAGCCAGGGAAGGAAAATTGACACTTGCTGAGCTCTTGCTAACTGCCAGGTATTTTGACAGGTACTTCCCTTGTCAGTCCCCACAACATCTCTATCATACATGCGTTACTGTTCTTATTTTAGAGATGAGGAAACTGACTTAATGTGCATAAGATCACATTAGCTAGTGAGACAGGATAAGGCTGATTTCAAAGTTTACATTCTTTCTTCTATACCAAAAGTTTGGGGTTATAGTTTGGATATAAGCAAGAAAGGAATTCACAAGTGATATTTAGAAAACATCCAGAAAAAAACATCCAGATAGTAACTCCACCAGTCTCAACTTAAGAATAAGACTGGAAATACACACACACACACACACACACACACACACACTTCTATCTATCTATCTACCTATCTACCTATCTAATCATCTATCATATCTATCTCTCTTTCAATGTAGCTTCTCTTCAATGTTCCTCCCTGCTGTAGAAAGTTAATTTTTTCACCAAATCCAAGTAATTGAGTTTAACTCAAGAACTACTAGGAAGTGTGAACACATCCAGACAAAATGAAACCATGTTGTTCCACAAGTATAGATGAGGGAATTCCCAGTGATAGCTTTTGCTGTGTGAAGAGGAACCAGGCTGAGTAGAAATTATTCACTTTGGGCTGAGTAATATCTGGTGACCCGAAGCCGCCTTTCAGGCTTGGCCTAGAGATTGGAACCTTGATGAAAGACAAGGCCTATGGCAACCAGGAGGTAGATGATGGAGGACATGGACTCTGTGACAAGATGGACAGGTCCACAAAAGAAATGTGTGGGGTGGGGAATATCTGAGCTTGTACTGACCGGGTAAAAAGGACAGAAAAAGGATAACAAAAATTAAAGACCAGGAATAAGAATTATGAGAACTTTTTGGGGTTTTAGAAGCTTTGCACCTTCTCCATTTTTACTATTTTTTAATTTTTTAAAGTTTAGTTATTTCTTTTGAGAGAGAAAGAGAGAGCGCAAGCAGGGCAGGAGAGAGAGAGGGAGAGAGAGAATCCATAGCAGACTCTGCACGGCCAGCACAGAGCCCAACACAGGGCCCGAACCCACGAACTGCGAGATCATGACCTAAGCTAAAATCAAGAGTCAGACACCTAACTGACTGAGCTACCCAGGAACCCTATCCATTTTTACTATTTTTTAAAATTAATCTTATCTATTTTCTGTTTGGAATTGACAATAATATCTCAAACATGAGACCATCAAATCTCAAAAAGTCATGTATGTCTCAAAAAGTGCAAAATTACAAATCATTCTAATATTTTACAGTTCAATTTGTTCCTGGTGTTCCTGATTTAACTATAGACAATGTTGTTGTAACTTCTGACTACAGAAGCTGATTTTTAAAGGACAAAATATTGATGAAGCTACCTTAGGACTCCAGAGATAAAATGAGACTGTGCTTTGGACCCACGAATGAAGAAGTGGCTAGAAGAAATGATCAAATTTTATGTATGTATTTAATAACGAATTTTATTTAATGTATTTATGTATGTACATACATGTATGTATGTACATTTATGTATGTATGTATTTAATAATCATGTAATGGAACAGAAAATTAAATAAGCATTACACCATGCTTATTTCATTTTAGTTAAAACCATAGAACAAAATATTAAAATTATTTACATTTAAATTTATAAAATATCTATTCCAGAATAGTAATTATTCAATAGGTGACATACATTAACTCATAGGTCCAGGAATCCAGTATGTCTCATTTAATTTTCCACTGTTTTCAAATATAGCATAAAATCACAAACACATATACACACACACAAAAACGTACACGTTTTATTATGAAAATTCTAAACATACAGAAGAGCTGGGAAAAACACAAAGAATACTTGAACCTAGATTCAACATCCATTAGGATTTTACCATATTTCTTTTAATTATGTGTGTGGGGTGGGGTGGGTATCTGAATCCATTTCAATATAAAGGCCTCATGGTATTTCATCTCTAAATGTTTTAGCATAAAGATGTTTTGCTAGGTAACCACAGTATTATAATCATAGTGAATGAAGCTGAAAATAATTCTCTAATATCATTGATTACCATGTCTATATTCACATTTCCCCGTTTGTCTCCAAAATGTCTTTATATGTGTTTTCCCCTAAAGATGTTGCCAAGAATCACACACTAAATCTGACTGCAATGTCTCTTGTGTCTCTTCTGATACCCTCCCAAACCCTGTCTTTCCTTCACATTGTCTTTTTAAAAAGACCAGGCCAGTTGTCTTGTAGAATATTTCACAACCCCTATTTGTATAAATGTTTCTTCATGGTTTCATTTGACTTATTCCCCTAATCCAATGTGTTTTCTGTAAACTGGAACTTTGAACTTGTTGCGGACGAAATGACACAAAGGACAAGACATACACAAAAAACAGACAGAAACACAACTCCGGCTGGAGGAACAATTCTACGCAAGCCCCTCTTGCGGTTTATTTTATACCCCGGTAACTGGATACAAACTGAAATCTACAAGATGCATTCCTTTACCAATTAAGGGCAAATAGCCAAACACATTTCAAGGACAGGGGGGGAGCAAAGGGAGGAAGCGACCACAACATGTTTACTAAGAGGCCTGCCCACAACTCCAGCCTTCTCCTTACTTCTAAGGAGGGCATGTTCCCTCGTTTGCGAGCGGACCATTAAACTTGGATACTGTGTGCAGGCCTCCTGGCAGAGCATCCTGTTTGCAGGCATGCTTTGCCCAGGCAGGGAGCCCCGTGTGCAGGCACATCCCCGCGTCCCTAACCATGCTTTCTTGTGGTCACTGTCGGGCTCCCACAGAACTAAAGGCTTGATTATATTCAGATTAAAGTTTTGGGCAATATTTCTTCATACATGATGCCATGTACCTCCTCAGGAGGTATATACAATTACTGTCCTGTTATCCCACTGTTGACAGGAATAGCCCTTTTGTCAATAGCAAACAACCAATGGGCATGATACTTTGCCATGATGTGACTCATTAGTTCTCCATCATCTGTTCTCCTAATGGTTTTAACATCAATAATGCCTTCCCTAAATCAATGATCATATTAGAGTTGTAAAACACTGATTTTCGAATTCTATTTCTTCTACCTTATTGGCTGGCAGTCATGTAAAAGTCATGTAAAACTTTTCTCATCAATGGAACCATAGTTCCTTCTGAAAAGCCAGGGTATATTCTTGTTTTCAAGTACCAATTTTCCAAGTTAGGAATTAGAATATCACATCCAAGGGCGCCTGGGTGGCTCAGTCAAACCATCTGACTTTGGCTCGGGTCATGATTTCATAGCCCGCATCCAGCTCTGTGCTGACAGCTCCGAGCCAGGAGCCTGTTTCAGATTCTGTGACTCCCTCTCTCTCTGACCCTCCCCTGCTCATGCTGTCTCTCTCTCTTAGAAATAAAAATAAAAATAAAAAATAAAAAAATAGAATATCACATCCAGTGATAACAGGATGTTGTTTTTGTTGCTTGTTTATTTTATCTTTATCTGATTATTATAAGGGTCTCATGGGTTTTTAAATATTTGACATGTTTAAGTTGATTATTGTCATGTTTCGATACTAAAATTGTCCCAGATTTGGCCAATAGGAGCCCCTTCAAGCTGGCTGCTCTTTCCTTTTGACATGCGCCTATCGGTCTTTGAACACTTCCTTGTTTTCTGAAACAAGTTTGGTTTGTATTTTCCCTAACCTAGACCTGAAATCAATCATTTCTCTAAATGGAGCTGAGAAGCTCCATTTCCTCTTGCTGGGTATTTAGAAGACACAATCTGTGCACTTGGGATGCTCATTACTACTGAGGTATTGTCCCTTTCAGGCTCTTTCATTCACTGGAACTAGGAGATACATATACTTATAAATCATTAATTAAAATTGGCATTCCTAATTAAAATTTAATATTAGTGATTTCATTCATATACTTTTTTACATTAAGTTAATTCATTCATAATACATTTAATTCAGATACATTAAAAGTCTTGGTTCCTAAAAAAAACAAATCTTAGTTCCTAATTACATCAGTAATTACTGATTTATTTTGTCCTATAATATACATAACATAGTTTCAAAATAATGATGCAGTGTTACCATTAACGATAAAACTACTGAATGACATTCAAGGTTTTCCATAATTCTATTTGTCCTTAGGATATGTTCCACTAAGAATATACAGTGCTGTCTTCTAATACTAATTAAGCTCTTCTTTGTATCATTCGTTTGTTTTAAATTTTAGGGTTTTGTTTAATTTTTATAAAAATTGTGAAGTATTTATATATTTCAAAAGTCAACATTCATTTTTATCCCTATTTTCTCAGACCCATTCCCTTAATTCTATTCTCCTCTCCCAGCCCCATTTTTATCAATTTTAAGTTTATCCTTCCAGTAAGGCTTTTTGTAAATATATACCTTTCTTCTTTCTTACCCCAAAGGCAGCACGTACTGTATATAATGCCTTTATATGTATATAATAAAGTCATTTATATATATATAAAGGCATTTATATATATATAATGCCTTTCTTGTATTCTCTATGAAATCCTGGAGATCCCTCCATATCAGCTCAAAGAGATCTTCCTCATTCTTCCAGCAGCTTTATGTTACTCCATTGTGTGGAAGTACCATCATTTTTCAATTCTTAACTAGACATGTTACCAATCTTTTGCTCTTACAAAAAGTGACATGACAGTCTTAAAAGGCAGATGACTATATAATAAAGACTACATGTTTGACATTTTCTTACACATTTTAGGGGCTCCTGGGTGGCTCAGTTGGTTAAGCGTCAGACCACAGTTCAGGTCATGATCTTATAGTTTGGTAGTTCAAGTCCCACATTCAGCTCTGTGCTGACAGCTCAGAGCCTGCTTCAGATACTGTGTCTCCCTCTCCCTGCTCATGTTCTGTCTTTCTCTCTCAAAGACAAGTAAACATTAAAAATTTTTAAGTATATTTTAGAAGAAAATTATTACTTGTATTTATTCACTTTTGGTTCAGCTAGTAGCATTCTTTGGAATACTTGAGTTTCATGGAACAATTTAAGAAATGCTAAGTGTACTTCATGATGAATGTGCAGACAAATGTAAGATGTAAATGTAAGATGTTCAGACTAGTGCTTGGCACATTGGCAGTGCCCAATAAATGAAAGATAATAATCATAATAAAACCAATAGTCTTAATAACAGCAGAAAATTTTTAATCACAAGTAGCTTCCATTAGCTCCTGAATAGTGATGGTGTGGTAGAAAGAATTTGGGCTCCAGTATCATATAGACCTCCCCAGCCACCTTGTGGATATGTGACCTTGGGCCAACTTGTATCATTTCAACCCCAGTTTCCTTCTCAATAAAATGGGCATAATTGCAGGTTGATTGTGAGCAAGAAATGAAATAATGCATGGTGGCAGAATATTGCTTTTCTTTTTTTCTTACTCTGTACTCAGTATTGTGATAATAGGGCAATGGCAGGTGTCACCATCAAGACCCTTCCTAACTTCTAGCTTTGAATTCCCAAATACTGAAGCATGCTTGATATTATGCCAGGTATCCCAGACATTATTCTAGGGAAAGAAAAAATGCCTTTGAGAGGCAGTAAGGTAAGCCAGAGAGGGGATATTCTCCCAAATTGTGGAAAACACAATGGTCTGTGGGTCCTAAGGGAGCCCGGTTCCCTTACAGCACCCAGATCAGGTGGGGAGGCCTCTGTGGAAATGGAACGGTGTCTCATGTGGTGCATTTATACAGTCCCGCTCCCAACCACCGGGGCTCACTCCTCACCAAAAATTCCCCAATTCCCTGCCTGATGCAGAACAGCACAGCTGCCACTGACAAGGACCATGCAGGCTAAGACCCAGGCATCCTAGAGAGAGCCAGTTTGGACAGATGCAAGAAAACAGATGGGGCTTGTCTAATGTCCCAGCATGGTATCAGTGCCTTAGAACAACCATGAAAAAAGGAAGCCCCAATAATATCTGAGGTTGAATTTACCAACAATTTCATGAGGGAGAGGTTTGGTTTTGAGTCCAGTTTAAGATTTTTTTTTTTTTCTTAATTTACCACTTGCAGGGCAACTGGGTGGCTCAATCAGTTAAGCATCTGACTCTGGCTCAGATCATGATCTCATGGTTCGTGAGCTGGAAGCCCTGTTCCGGTCTCTGTGTGAACAGCCTGGAGCCTAGAGCCTGCTTCTGATTCTGTGTCTCCCTCTGCCCCTCCCCTACTCATGCTCTCCCTCTCTCTCTCACAAAAATAAACATTAAAAAAATTTTTTTTAATTTACTACTTGCATTTTCTGCGTGATTTTCTAGATTTTGTGGACCAAGATTCAAACTCATTATGTATGAAAAGCATTTATATAAAGGCCTGGCACATTATTTTCAGTAAATGGATAGCCATTGTTATTAACACCAGCTGCAGAACAGTGAGAGAAGGCTGAATCTGCAGCAAACAAAATGGAATTTAGTAGGATTCTACAAGTGTTTTAATGCCTCATAGGTTCCAGATAATAGAACAGGTGTTGGAAATAGGAGACAGCAAAGGAAGTGGTAGTGGAGCAGCAAAGGAAGACACACACACAACTCTGACACATGGGAGAATGTTGTAGGTCCTTAGTGAGAGAATGGACAAAATATTGTCGCCTGGATTGGGAAGGCTTCACAGAAATGGCATTTAATTGGGACCTGGGGAAGGACAGGTAAAATGTTGATTGGTTGGCAGAGGAAGGCAGGGGTAGCACAGAGATTAATATGTGCAAAGGCAGGGAGGTGTAAACATATCTTGAGAGTTCTGTGTGTCTTCACATTGACTGTTTTCAGGGGAATGATTAGAAATAAGGTTAAAAATGTACATCAGGGACAGTTTAAGAAGAATTTTCTTCACCCTGTGGGTAATAGAGCATCCATAGGCATTTATTTATTTATTTTTCATGTTTTATTTATTTCTAGGAGAGAGAGAGAGACAGCGTGAGCAGGGGAGGGTCAGAGAGAGAGGGAGTCACAGACTGAAACAGGCTCCAGGCTCTGAGCTGGCAGTCAGCACAGAGCCCGACGCGGGGCTCGAACCCACGAACCGCGAGATCATGACCCAAGCGAAAGTCGGACGCTTAACCGACTAAGCCACCCAGGCGCCCCTATCCATAGGCATTTAAAGCTGAAGGAAGAGAAAAAGAAAATATCTGAAAAGCTTCCAGAGAGAAAAAACAACACATAATTCCATACAAGTTCCAAGATTCTGAGTATGTTTTGGCTTCTCAATAATAACACCAGAAGCTAAAGGACTATGGAGAAGTGACCTAAAAATTCTGATTGAAATTATTTTGAATCTTTAATTTTGTACCCAACTGCTATCATTCAAGTGTGAGAGTAGAATAAATACATTTTCTGACATGAAAAGCATAAAAATTTGCATCGTATGTACTCTTTCTCAGGAAGCTAAAAGAGGATGTACCTCTAAAATAAAGTATTAGACTACAAAAGGGTAATTACTGGATTTAAGAAACAGAAGGCCCCACACAGAGGACAGGTAAATCCTGACAAGGATGGTGCAGGGTGATCCCAGGATGACAGCTGTGTCACTGAGGGCAGCTGGTTGGCAATGGAGCAGACAAGTTTGCGGGGGAGTTTTATCTGACAATAAAATGGACTGACTGTGTTGTAAGGAAATTTGTGACTCACTGATAATAAGTACAAATAAAACCAAGCAAAGAGAAAACAGGACAATTATTCATTCCAGGGAAAACAAAAAGTTGTCTAGGAAAGGAAGAGCATGGTTTACTCTATGGTTTGACTGTGAATAGCTTTTATATAGTCACAATAAGATGAAGACTCAACACTGATGTAGCCAAAGTAACAGTACAACTGTCTTAAAGATGAGGACACGGGAAGAGGGCATGTGTGTGGTATAAGGATGGAAATCCGGGGCACCTGGGTGGCTGAGTCGGTTAAGCGTCCGACTTTCGCTTAGGTTATGATCTCACAGTTCGTGGGTTCGAGCCCCGCGTCGGGCTCTGTGCTGACTGCCAGCTCAGAGCCTGGAGCCTGTTTCAGTCTGTGACTCCCTCTCTCTCCGACCCTCCCCTGCTCATGCTGTCTCTCTCTCTCCTAGAAATAAATTTAAAAAATTAAAAAAAAAAAAAAGACATAGCAACACAAACATGTTATTTAGAGACAGGAAGTAATACCAACATAATCAGTTCAAAACAGTTGAAAGTTACCACCACTGGGGGTGAGGACATCGTAGGAGAGGGGGCTGGAGACTGGACGTTTGGGGGAATATATAGACTATTTGACTTTTTAAACTATATATATGACAAAACTTGGTTAAAATTAAAATTATTCAGTATTATCTGGAGAAAATGAAAACATTAATTCAAAAAGATATGTGCACCCCCATGTTCATTGCAACATTGCTTACAATAGCCAATATACGGAAATGACCTAAGTGTCCATAGATAGATGAATGGAAAAATAAATTGTGATATATACATAATAGAATATTGTTTAGCCATAAAAAAGACTGAAATCTTGCCACTTGCAACAACATGGATGGATCTCTGGGGCATTATGTGAAGTGAGATAAGTCAGACAAAGACAAACACTGTATAATCTCACTTCTATGCAGAATCTAAAAAACCAAAACAAGAAACAAAAACCCCAACAAACTCATAAATACAGAGAACAGATGAATGGTTGCTAGAGGTAGGGGTGAGCAGAGGAGAAATGAGTGAAGGGAGTCAAAAGGTAAAAAAACAAACAAACAAAAAAAAAAAACACAATAGAATAGTAAGCAGATGAAGAATGCATTCAGTTATAAAGAACAAAACTGCAGTCATGTGAAAGATAAGAAACAAAGTTCTGGATAAAGTATCATTGCTTAACACTCTTCTTGTGAGGATGAGTTTGTTCTGCTCTTAGGACCCCAGTGCTACTTTCTTACAGAAACATTCCTCAGATTTCTACATGTCAGTCTTCGTAGTAACATCTCAGTTCCGGTGTCACCTCCTAAAGTAGGACTCCAGCCCTCTCCTCTAGCCACTCTTTATCAGATCCTTCATTCTTTTTAATTTTCTTTATAGAACTCATTACAACTTGCAGGCCTCATAATTCTCAATAAATACCTTTTTTGCTGGTGGCTCGTATGTTTCCTTCACTAAGTATAAGCTTTTGGAGGTAGAGACTATGTCTGGCTTTTTCACTGCCGTCCCCCTAATCCCACAGCTAGAACAAGAGGCATTTTCTCAGTATCCGATTGGATGGATTCATATGTAAGGTAGTCAAGCAATTTTCTTACTACAATGGGTCTGTTTCATTAAACATAAATTAGAGCTCTGAGTCCCTTCTCAAGCTTCCTTTGCAACACTATACAGACATCCCTAACATTAGGAAATCAAAATGAATAATTGCATTCAGTTCTTAGTCTTGTGAAAATTCTGAGTATGTCCATATCTGCTTGCCACCTCCTGGGCCATGCAGTTCATCATTTATCTGCACTGAACCTGTTAAAACACGAAGGGCATGGGCTTTGGAGTCAAACGGACTTGAATTCTATTCCCTGCTGTGACATTTACAGTTGTGCTCCTTTGAACAAGTTAGTGAATTTGTTCAAGCCTCAGTTTCCTCTTATTTAAAATGGAATGATATTAGTATCTACCAGATGGGATTATTGGGGATTAGAAGACACAATGTATGTGCACCATATGATACAGGCATGAGGTGGGGTGGATGGAAAGAGAGGGAGGATACGTAGAAGGGATCTGGAGGCAGCTCACACAGAACGCTCTTTCAGAGAAAGTGACCGGGGGAACTTGCGGGAGTGGGGAGGCTGGTGTATAGGACAAAGAAGATATTTGATGACCTCAACAGATGAAAGATATGATATATTCATCATCTGTAGAGGCAACCGTGAAAGAAGGGGAGTGCGAAAATACAGAAGAGCAGGTGCCTCATATCTATTCTAAAAGACACAGAAAGGATCAGATCAAAAAATATGGGAGAACAGATTTTTTAGTGAGAGACTGTTTACTCTGAAACTAGAAGAAAAAATATGATTATGAAGGCAAATACATAAATATGAAAGATTTGGAATTGTTCCTAAAAGTTCCAGTGACTTCTGTGTAATATATGCATAGTGATAAAAGCACACTTCTGGTCAAAAGAAAACATTTTTTTAAATGTTTACTTTTTTATTTTGAGAGACAGAGCATGAGCAGGAGAGGGACAGAGAGAGAATCCCGAGCAGGCTCCGTGCTGTTAGCGTAGAGCCTGACATGGGGCTTCTTCCCATGTCATGTCAGATCATGACCTAAGCTGAAATCAAGAGTGGGGAACCTAACCAACTGAGCCACACAGGTGCCCCAAAGTAAAACTTTTAATGGCCTTATTAAACATTAGGATGGAGATCAGAGAAGCATCTTTTCCGAGGATGATCGAGTTAACTTTTAGAAAGCAAAAGATCAGCAGAGATCAGGGCATGTTGGGGACGAACATATGTTGAGATGTCTTCTGAGAACCAACCCATTCTTCTTTCTCTGATAATGATCCAACCTCTCTCCTCAGAGGTGGTGCTCGGCAGCCATGTTTGTACTGTGGATCTTGTGCCTCTGGTTACAGTACTTTGGACTGGGATGGGCAACTTCCCCAAGTTTGGACATCCATTTGTTTTTTTAATAATTTAAAATTGTGACTGAGAGATAGTAGTGTATGGGTAGAGCTGAGGGGATGTAGAAACTCAGGAACTGCAGATGTACATGTTAGCTCAAAAGGGTAGTCCACAGAGAGAGAAGAATATGTCTAATGTGGCTAACATTAGAGGCATAACACAGACCATATGGCCCAGAGAGAGAGCAAGAGAGACTGTTCTAGATTCTACTGGCTTTTCAGTCTGAGTTCTGTTCCATTAAGACTTGGCTAAAACCCACCCTTGGTTCAGGGCACCACTCCTGTGTCTTTATTGTAAATATCCTCTCCTTATGTCTGTGATAATTTTAGGAAGGTTTCTGTTACTGGAAAACAAAAATCTTTCCTAGGACAATTCTCCCCCACTTCCAATAGGGTCTTCTGGCCATTGATTTCTTTCTACTTATGGTCTCTTGGAAAGTCTACAGTGTCTCCATGATCACCTGGTTTTCATTCTTCTCTAGGACTAAATGCTCACAATGCCAATCCCCATCTTGCCCTGCTTACTTGTATCTTCCTCAGCTTCCATGCCCTAAAAGACTTAGGTTCTCCAGAAAGCCTTCCTGGACCACCTCAGACCTCAAGGCCCACTCTTCCAATAGCATCAGGCTATGTCAGTGGATCTCATGTAACAGACCACAGTCTAAGTCCAGAAGGGCTGCATAAGCATCATCTGGAGCTTCTTAAAAATTACATACTGTTACCACTCTCCCCACCCCTAAGATGCTAATTCAGTAGATATGAGTGAAGCCTGTGCTTATTTAAAGCCCCCTAACTGATTCTTACATACATTCCAGTTTGACAACCACTAAGAGAGAGATCCATTTGAACTTTCTCTAAATATGTGGCCAGGTCTTCTACTAATATGATTCGCCCCAGGTTAAGGAAGTAACCATATTATCCAAGCCTTGAACCTCTCTTTGTCATGCCCAGGACACTGAGGGATTTGGAAAAAGGAGATGACATTGTAGATCGTGCCTGGATACCAATGTCCTCTTCATTATGGAGTAAATCCAGACAAGAGAAGAATTCTCATGAACCTTTTCTCTCCTGGCAACCCCTTCGAGGGCAAATCTGAATTCAGAAGGTAAATCTCATGAAGTCCTCATGAAATGGCCCATTCACAAGTAACACAATGGGCCCCAAAAGGATGAGTCAAATGGAACAAGATATAGCTGGACTGGCCTGAGGATGGCTGCCAATCTCCAGTATGAAATGGTCATGCTAACTGTTCATCACCTGGAATCCTAGTCCTAGTATCCTTCACACCCTGAGAGAATTGGCCAAGACCTGGTAGAAAGCATACAGTACAAAGACCATTAAAAATTTTACTGCTGCATGAGAAACAATGAAATCTGGCCATGTGTAGCAACAGGGATGGACCTTGAGGGTGTTATGCTGAGCGAAATAAGTCAGGCAGAGAAGGACAAATATCCTATGTTTGCACATATAGGAGGATTAGGAAGAACTTAACTGAGGACCAAGGGGGAGAAGAAGGGGGGAAATGGTGGGGGAAAGGGAGAGAGGCAAACCATGAGAGACTCTTGAATGCTGACAAAAACTGAGAACTGATGGATGTGGGGGGGAGGGGGATGGGCATGGAGGAGGGCACTTGTGGGGATGAGCACTGGGTGTTATGTGGAAACTAATTTGACAATAAACTGTTTGTAAAAAAAAAAAGATAAATGTTAATGAATAAATATACACAGAAAAGAATGGTCAAAAAAAAAAAAGAATAAAAAAAATTAAAAATAAAAAATTTTACTGCTGCTAGCCAGAGCTTTGAGTAGAGCAAGAAGAGTGTGTGTGTGTGTGTGTGTGTGTGTGTGTGTGTGTGTGTGTGTTGGGAGTGGGAAGGGGCACTTGTTGCTGACCTGCAAGTGCCCCAGAAGTCCTGCAGTGGATACCAGGCCCAAGAGAGGAGACCTATAGGACAGAGGTTGATCCCATCCAAAGTCAGCACAGTGGGGATATGCTTAGAAGACCGAGGCACTGAGTACACAAGGACTGTCCGAAACTTGCGAGGAATCCGTCAGGTGTCCCCCACAATCTGTTTTTCTCAGAAGGTTCATTACCTAAAGTAGCAAAAAACCATATGACCGAGGTTGTTGGAGCTCAACAATGCTAGGATCCTACATCTGATTCCCCACCTCCCCCAAATCTCACCCCCTCACTCACTTCTGCTCTTCTATTCCCTGCCCACTACTTGTCTATATCACCCTTCCCTGAAACTATTGGTCCCCAAAGAACGCTCCTCCACCCTATCCTGTTCAGAGTCACCCATGCTCTGGCTCCCAGACTCCTGGCACCTCTGTACCTGGGAGCACTGGACAAGCATATGCCTCTGATGATGAGAATGGTGCCCACAAGAAAGCCCACAAGGCCGAGGGCCAGGCCGAGGGCCCAGACCAGAGTCTCGGTGGTGTCTGGCAGCAGGATAGGCACCTGGGGCTCTGGGAGGAGAGAGGAAGTGTCAGGGGGTGCAGTGAAATAATTCTAGAGTATAGGAAACATGGGTCTGTGAAGAGTGAGCTGGGGAGGGCGTTCCATACCCCAGTGCCTGAGGAGAGGCTCATCCAGGCCCCAGTGCTCCACCTTGCAGTCATACATGTCGTCTTCTGAAGGCACAAAGGTCAGGTAGTAGAACTTGCGGAACAGATGGTCAGGCTGGGAGTATAAGCTGGTCTGGGCCACCCCCTCGGTGATTATTTGACCATTGCGTAACCAGGTGATATTGATCACAGGGGGGAAGATGTTGTCCACCATGCAGATGAGGATGTTGGGTTGGCCCAGCTCCACTCGAAACTTGGGGAGTACAGTCACCCTCGGAGTCACTAGGAGGAAAGAGGTCCTGAATCCCAAAGGCTCATCCCTGCAACTGGGCCTGACTAGGACTGGGATTGAGGGATGTTTCCTCTTACTTGGGATTTGCAGGCAGGGGATTCTCTGGGACATAACTGCTGGGGTGGGAGGTGGGCAGAGAGAAGAGAGGCTGAGGAGGGCAATGGGGGCACCAGGGGCTCCTATATCTGACAGATTACTGAGAGAGAATCCAGGGGCGAGGGGTCAGTCCTCAAGAAAGAAGAAGGTGTTGAAGGGATCTAGATCTAGAGCCTCCTGGAAAAGAAAGGGGCTGAGTCACAGAGGCTGAGAGAGAGGTGTGGCAAAGTAGATTGAGACCTATGAAGTGGGAAGAGGCTTCTTGGGCCTCCCATGCCTATGGGGGTGGGAGGGGAGGGGAGGGGTGAGGAAAAGCCAGTACCTTTGGTGGCTCTGGTGCGGTTGGAGCGTTCCACCAAGACATCCAGATGGGCTTTGATCACTGTGATGCTGGCCAGCCCATTCTGTGGATCAAAGTAGGCGAAGTTGCCAAACTCAGGCAAACGCCACACAGCTTCCCTCTTCTTCAGCTCCACAGAGAATAGCTGTTCCCCATCAAATTCATAGGCAAACTGACCCGAGGCACCATAAGATTGGTAGAAGGCTGGTCCATAGGAGCCCATGTGATCAGCTGTATTGGGTGAGTTCAGGGTCAGAGAGAGAAAAGAAAATCTATCAATCTCACCTAAAACATGTGCCCCATCCTGGGTTCTCTGTGGGGACAGAGTTGAGCTGTTGAGCTGGTCCTTGGACAGTGGGATGGTTGCTGGCGGTAGAAGGGACAGCGGGAAACAGGCATATGCCCAACACACTGGCAGGAAGAGAGACACAGGTACAGCCTGGCATACCAGGTTGGGAAGAGAGGCTGCCTAAAATCATGCTTGAGATTCCCAGAGTTAAATGGTAGCTGTGATCATCTCTCAGGTCCTGGGCTATCAGCTCCTGTGTGTGACATGAGTGGGGGAGTGGGGGGGTGGGGGCTGGGATGGGGGTAAATGATTAGGATGTACCTAAGAGGAGCCTTGGGCACAAAGCTGCAGTACAGGTAGGCGTGAGGGGAGAATAGGTGATGGTTGGTGGAAGTAAGAATTAAGATTTGTGATAGAGACCAAACAGGTAGGAAAAGACAGCCTAAGGTATTACAGAGAATATTGGAAAAGGTGTCCAAAGGTCAAGTCAAATTCATTCCCCAACTCTTCCACCTCAATGGATTATGATCAAAAGTGTCTTTCCATAACTGAAACTCAGTTTTCTGGAAATTCAGGTTAGATTTTAATTGGTAAGGGACCTTTAGAATTCTATGAAATTATATGCTCAACAGTCATTGAGGGAGTACTATGTGCCCAGTATGAAGCCAAGCTCCAAGGAAATATAGCTAAACCAGCTGTGAATCACACACACACACACACACACACACACACAAGACGCTCATATCTAGAGCAGGATTAAGACAGATAAACAGTTAACTATCCACATGGTTAGTTAATAAATACAGCAATAAAACTGGACTTGAATGGGCATGCTCCAAGCCAGGAAGTGGCACAAAAATCACTGTGCTGGCTGACAGTAGGATGGAGGCTGGGTTTCAGAAAGAAGGAAGGAATTGGGGAGGCACTTGAACCTGACAAAGTCTGAACATGCAGCTGGCATAGCTGGACTGAGCTGCACTTGTATTTTAGGTCCACAGTGGACGTGACAGAAGTGAGAGACTGGAGATCTCTTGGTAAAGGAAGTTGCCCATAAACCGAAGAAGAACATCCAGGTTCTGTACTGTCTCTTGTGTAACCCTAAATCTCCTCCTCTCACCCGATCCCCCTCAGCACTCACCCTTGATGGTCCCAGCTTCGTGGGGGCTCAGGAGGCTCATCAAGGTGTGGAGTCCCAGGACTAACCCCCCACTGAGGACCATTGCCCTGATGCTTTAACGGAGTAAGTCTTGGTGTGGGGCCCTGGTAGGAGGTAAAGGAAGGAGGCAGAGGTAAAGAGGAAGAAAACAGATTCTAAGAGGGGGAAGACCCCCTGCTCTATACAGCCAATCAAAGACATTGTCTGAGTTAATGTGGCTGTTGCTGGGTAAAGAAGCATGGAGCCTAGGTGGAAGGTGGAAGAAGGCATTGGGCCCTCTTTCACCAGGAAGTCTCAACCCACAGGACAGTCAAAAGGAGGTTTCTGTTTGGGAAGTGGCAGGGGCCTACATCAACCGTTACTACAAACTCCAAGAAAAGACCTTCTGGAAGGAGAGGAAAGGCCATCAGAGAACCACACAGCCAAGCTCAAACAAAGCCTCTATCTTGATCTGTAGCATAGAGAATCCCAGTCTCTCTGTAAGTTTCTGCAGACAAATTTGGAGTTGAAAAGTCATATGAACTATACTAAGAAACTTTTAAAAGGAAATATTGGATACACAGAATGAAAATACTTTAAACCTTTAAATCATTTTGGAAAATATTACTTTATTTCATGTGTGAGGAAAAATACGTGTAATTATCAGAGATGTCTAGAGTAAGGAGCTTCAGTGGACTGTTCTGAGGAGGGCAGAGGGTGCTGCCTAACCTCTATTTGTCCCTGGGCACCCTGCTCCATGCTGCTTGTGGGCTGGCTCATGTGGACAGCACCTCCCTTCCCTCTGGATTCTGGTTGAGCTCAGCATTGGCAGAATTTAGTCCAATATGAAAAAAATATATAAAGATATGGGGCGCCTGGGTGGCTCAGTCAGTTGAGCGTCCGACTTTGGCTCAGGTCATGATCTCACGGTTCGTGGGTTCCAGCCCCACTTCGGGCTCTGTGCTGACAGCCAGCTCAGAGCCTGGAGCCTGTTTCGGATTCTGTGTTTCCCTCTCTCTCTGACCCTCCCCTGCTCATGCTCTCTCTCTCTCTCAGAAATAAATAAAACATTTAAAAAAAATTTTTAAAAAGAAAAAGAAAAAATATATAAAGATAGATATTTTCCAGATAAGGAAAAGTCTAACCAAATATCTGAAGGCAGTTTCTGAAAGATCATGAAATAAATGATTTTCAATTTGGAAGGGAACTAAGAAATCATCTGTTCCAAACCTGGTTACACAGGAGAATCACCTGGGGAGCTTGTTAAAAATACCGATTCCTGATCTGAGTTAGAGTAGCCTTTCCAAGGGTAGTACGAGGAGACCTGGTTGGCAGCATGCTCCCTAGGTGAACAACATCGCAACTGAAAAGAACTCTGCTTCCAACCTTGCACCCAACAGAGAGCCTGTGGAAGGCACACCTGATCTGATGGCTTTGGACCAGAAGCCACATACCATTTCTACTCACATTCCATCAGCAAGAATTAAATGATGACCCTGGCTGGGTACAATGGGGCTAGAAAAATGTATTTTAGCTGTGTGTTCAGAAAAATGTGGTTTGGCGAATGCAAGGCACTATCTCTGCCCCATCCCAGCTTTATTTATTGTGATTATTGACACATTCTAACTTGTGTGTAATACTTTATTTATTTCAATATTTCTGTTTCTTAAATTTGTTTTCAGCCTTCATCTTTTTTTTTTAAATGTTTTATTTATTTCTAGGAGAGAGAAAGAGAGAGAGACAGCATGAGCAGGGGAGGGTCAGAGAGAGAGGGAGTCACAGACTGAAACAGGCTGCAGGCTCTGAGCTGGCAGTCAGCACAGAGCCCGACGCGGGGCTCGAACCCACGAACCGCGAGATCATGACCTAAGCGAAAGTCAGACGCTCAACTGACTAAGCCACCCAGGCGCCCCTTCAGCCTTCATATAAAAAAAAAAAAAGTATTATCTATATCTTACCTATCTTCCCTCTAACCAGATAAGAACTTTAGCATGCTTTAAAATTATTCATATACTCCCTCTCTTCCTCACTAAGGTGTTTGATCAACGTTACTACTTCTCATCCTTTTTGTGGTACCTCTTGACATCTTTTCTCTTATTGAAATAGAGAAACTTCACTTCTTCCAAAAATGTTTTAAGCATGAGTATTTCTGTGGCAAATCTCCTGAAACATTGTATGCTTGAGAATATTTTTATTATATCATCACTTTTGAATAATGTTTAACTATGTGTTAAATTCTAAGTTGGAAGATGTTTTTCTTTCTTTTTTTTTTTTTTTTTTTCCAACGAAAACACACTTGGGGCACCTGGGTGGCTCAGTTGGTTAAGTGTCTGACCTCAGCTCAAGTCATGAACTCCCAGTTCCTGAGTTCAAGCCCCACATCGGGCTCTGTGCTGAAAGCTCAGAGCCTGGAGCCTGTTTATAGATTCTGTGTCTCCCTCTGTCTCTGCTCCTCCCTCACTCACGCTCTGTCTCTCTCTGAAAAATAAACATTAAAAATTTTTTTAAAATAAATAAAACACACTTTAAAAAAAAAAAAACTTGATTGAAAGCCTTATGGTACACACAGGTTTAATGGAGCTGACCTGTTTTGTTCACACGGACTCCAGTGAGTTGTATTTGGGTTTCCTATCCTCGACA
Organism: Hyaena hyaena; assembly: GCF_003009895.1. Taxonomy (NCBI): domain Eukaryota; kingdom Metazoa; phylum Chordata; class Mammalia; order Carnivora; family Hyaenidae; genus Hyaena; species Hyaena hyaena. Next base: position 1,966,263 of record NW_024080832.1, on the reverse strand, counting down.
CTACTCAATTGCTACTGTTGCCCTTAGTTGGTTTTCTTTCAGGCTCAAGGTGAGTGCTTTCATGTAAAATCTTAGTTTTAATTCCTCCTCCGGCAGTTCTCTCCTGGCTTCTTAGCTTTGCATAATTATACCCACAGTGGAGCCAACATCATCAAGTCACCAAGATAAAGCCTCCTACGCCAACATCACATGATCTTCTGCTAGCTAACAAAAAATGTCCAAGGCCAGCCACAACAGATCCTAATGAACCATACAATATTAAATCTCATGCATAGGGAATGTTTTCAACATTAAAAGTCCTAGAAGCTTAGGGACACGTGGATGTCTCAGTCAATTGGGCATCTGACTCTTGATTTTGGCTCAGGTCATGATTCTGGGGTAGAAAGATCTCTCTCCCTCTGCCCTTCTCCCCTGCTTGCGCATTCTCTCTTAAATAAATAAATAAATAACAAATATCATGACATAAATAACATAACATAACAAACATAACATAAAAAATAAAATAAAACCCCTAGGAGTTTAAAGGGCTAGGATAAGCCCTTGCTCTTGCCCTTGGCAGGCTCACAGGGCTCAGGTCAGGCAGCCCTGGGCTCCAGGGAGTGTTTTCCTCTTTAATATCATCCCAATGTCTTTTTGCATTCATTGTTTCAGTTAAGAAATCTGTCAATCCTTCTCTCTGGAAGCTTTTAGAATTTTCTCATTACCTTTGATCTTTTAAATTTTTGTTACATTGTACATAAAATGGGTTTTTCCTTCTCTTGCCATAGGACATTATGGAGCCTCTGTATTTTTCATTCTGGAAATTCATCTCTTTATTTCTATAACACTTTCCTCCTCTCTGTTTTAATTTTTTTTCTCTTTATGAAATTGCTTCCTATTATCCCTATTTAGGCACTTCTCTCCCCCATCTTTTTTCACATCTCTACTATTTTCTTTTTCTTCTTTCTTAAATTTTTTAATGTTTATTTATTTTTGAGAGAGAGAGACAGAGCGTGAGCAGAGGAGGGGCAGAGAGAGAGAGAGACAGAGAGACAGAATCCGAAGTAGGCTCCAGACTCTGAGCTGCCAGCACAGAGCCCAAAGAGGGACTCAAACCACAAACAATGAGATCATGACTTGAGCCAAAGTCGGAAGCTTAGCCAACTGAGCCACCCAGGCACCCACTGACATCTCTATTTTCAATTTTGTTGATTCTAGGAGACTTCTTCAGTGTAGTGCTCCCACTTACTCATTTGTTTTTCCGTTGTATGTCTCCCACTATTTATTCCCATTGGCGGGGTTTTTATAGATTTCCCTGTATTCCCTATGTTTTTTCACATTATAGCTTTTCTTATTTTTAATGCACTTTTCATGCTCATTTTAAGTGGCCATTCTATATTTTCTAATACTTCTTTAAGGACACATATGGGCCTGTTTGTTTTCCTTGGTGGGGAAGTCCCCAAAGGGCGGGAGTTATTATTTTGGCTGGTGAGTGCCCATCTGTGTCAGTATCATGAATGTAAAGGAAAGGAAGGGCTAGAGTCCTAGGACAGCACAAAAGCAGTTATCACCCTTTTTTAAAAAAAAATTTTTACAAATAGTTTATTGTCAAGTTGGTTTCCATATAACACCCAGTGGTCATCCCCACACGTGCCCTCCTCCATGCCCATCTCACCCCTCCCCCACACACCCATCAGGACAAATACCATACGTTTGCACGTACAGGAGGATTAGGAGGAACTTAATGGAGGACCATGGGGCAGTTATCACCCTTTTAATGTCACCTTGCTGGTGACAGTTCAGGTCAGGGCTTCAGGATAAGGAACATCGGGAGAGGCCAGTCCTCTCTCTCAGTGACCCAGCCCTGGGGCCGGTAGATAGAGTACTGAGGAGTGAATGACTATGGCGTCAGGGTCACCTATTGTCCTAGCCCCTCCCCACCCCAGCAGGGATTTCAACCTAGACTTTCTCCCCAACCCTCTACAGCAATATGAGCAATCAAGAATCTTACCACTGTTTTTTGCATTATGGGGCAAGCAATAATTATTCAAGGTCAATGCTGGGGGAAAGCAAGAGCAGTTTGCTTCTAATGAATCTCGTCACAACAAGAAACCCATCCTAAAACAATTGACAGTGTCACATAGTTTCCCTTCACAGTTTCTCCAGGGTTGGTTTTTAAGAGTTGCGAGCCAAGAACGCATGCAAATGTATCATGGCAGGAAGCAAGTCTCTCCATTATTCCCTATAATATTTATGTATGAACTACATTCCCCCCATATAGAAATGTCAAAGGGTCATGGTTCATTGTCTCTTTGTTATATAAACCCCTCTCTTCCTGGAGATGCTAACACGGTATTAAATAAATGCTTGTCAAATGAACTAATAGGTGATAGCAAATAAAAATCAATGAGGTGAGGGGTGCCTGGGTGGCTCAGTCGGTTGAACGTTCGACTTCAGCTCAGGTCATGATCTCATGGTTTGTGGGTTTGAGCCCCATGTCGGGCTCTGTGCTGGCCGCTAGCTCAGAGCCTGGAGCCTGTTTCAGATTCTGTGTCTCCCTCTCTCTCTGACCCTCCCCTGCTCATGCTCTCTCTCTCTCAGAAATAAATAAAACATTAAAAAAAAATCAAAGAGGTGAATACCAGTGGTCCTAGAGAGAGACATTCCAGTACTGGAAGCAAATTCTGAAAATAAAACACAGGCTTAACATCTGAGTAAAGGGTCTGCTCTTTGAATGTGACATAAATTCAGTTACTCTAAATTGTCTACAACGTTGACTTTGAAGTACACATAGTTGTATCCATCATGTTCTCTGGAACATAAGTTGAAGTATTCATTAAACACATGTTTATGGAACACCGGCTGTGTCCTGTGGACACAGGGAAGAGCAGGACATGGCCTCTTCTCCCTAGGATTAGTGCTGTCCAATATAGTCACCACCCACCATGTGTGGTCATTGAGCCCTTACAATATGGCCATCCTGAGATATACTACAAATAGAAAACCATTGGATTTCAAAGACTTTGTAAAAAATACATGTATTATATTTTTAAAATTATATATAAAGGAGAGTCTGGGTGACTCAGTTGGTTAAGCATCTGACTTCAGTTCACATCATGGTCTCACAGTCGGTGAGTTCAAGTCCTACATTGGGCTCTGTGCTAACAGCGCAGAGCCTGGAGCCTGCTTCAGATTCTCTGTCTCCCTCTCTCTCTCTCTCTCTCTGCCCCTCCCCCAATCGCGCTCTTTCTCTCTGTCAAAAATAAACATTAAAAAAATTAATTATATATAAGTAATATAATCTCGCCATTAGTTTTTATATTAATCAATGTTTAAATGGCAATATTTTGAATGTATTTTTTTAAATACATTTTTAAATGTTTATTTATTTTTGAGGGAGCGCAAGTGGGAGAGGAGCAGACAGAGGGGGACAGAGGATCCGAAGAAGGCTCTGCCCTCACAGCAGAGAGCCCACTGCAGGACTTGAACTCATAAACCAAACCAGGAAATCATGACCTGAGCTGAAGTCAGCCACTCAACCAACTGAGCCATCCAGTGCCCCTAAAATATATTACTAATTTCATTCTTTCTTATTACCTTTTTAAAGTGGCTCCTATAAAATCTGATACTGAATATTAACTCATTATATTTCTACCGGACAGTGCTGCTCTGGTTACTCATGGTTGGCTACCAGTTAGCCAATCAATTATTTTCTTAGATTCTTCCATTTCAGCCGCTTCCTTGCCAGGGGCTGGGGGTCTTTTCCTGTGACCACCCAGAGATTCCACCAGAGGGCGATCTTATTTTTCACTGTTTCAGTTTTAGACCTTAGATCTATTTTATGTATGTATATATGTATTTAACTACTTTTGGTCTGTTTTGCTTCAGGCACTGTGCTAGGCTCTAGGACCACAGTTATGGTTCCTACCATCCCGGATATTTCAATTTATCAAGAAGGTAATAAACAACTAATTATGATGTGGAAAGCAAGAAGAATCAAAGCCTTTATATTTATGTGTAACAACATGAATGTTCATCTGGTTTTCAACTTTATGGGGTGATCCTTTCTTAGTAATTAACTAAATAGTTCCAGTCCAGGTAATTTCAGGAATTCAAGTAGTCTAGTTCTCTGCCCAGAATTTCCTAGACAGAGAAGTGACACAAATGTGTGCTTCCAATATGCCAGGTGCTCAGTATCTCTTGCTCCAACCTCCTGCTCCAGGCACACTGTGTCAGCCATTTTGAGGCTGCTCCCTACCCTAGCAGGTCGCGTACTGGCCATGTTTTCAGGCTCTGAACTTCTGTCGTGTTGCTGGAAGCTGCTTCTTCCCCTAGAACTTTCCCCTCCCATTTCCTGACTTCTCTAAATGCCAGAGCCCCAGCCTCTTATCTCCTGGGAAGAAATTGAAAATTTTAAGCCCAAATCATTCTTCTTTTGTATCTGCACATAGTTTGGAATATAAAATTAAAACTCATATGTGGAAAAAAACTTTAAAAAAGATATATATTTCTTTCACTTTTGATTATGCTGTTAGGTATGGGATTCATGGCTTTTACTATTTTGGGGTCATTTCCTTCTGCTCTTAGTTTGGTGAGTGTCAAAATTTTGTCAAATGCTTTTTTGTATCAATTGAAATGATCATTGAGGTTTTCCCTCCATTCTGTTAATATCATATATAACATTGATTAATTTTTATATTTTGAACCATGGCTGCATAACAAGAATAATTCCTAATTGGACTGTAATTCTTCTAATATGCTGCTGGATTCAGTTTGCTAGTATTTTGATGAGGATTTTTGCTTCAATATTCATAAGGGATATTAGCCTGTAGTTTTCTTTTCTTGTAGTGCCTTCTTCTGGCTTTGGTATCAGGACAACAATAGCTTCATTGAATAAGTTAGGATTTGTTCCCTCCTTTTCAATTATTTTTTTTAACGTTTATTTATTTTAAAGAGAGACAGACAGACAGAGCGTGAGTAGGGGAAGGGCAGACAGAGAGGGAGACACAGAATTTGAAGCAGGCTCCAGGCTCCAAGCTGTCAGCACAGAGCCTGATGCAGGGATCGAACTCACAAACTGTGAAATCATGACCTGAGCCGAAGTTGGATGCTTAACCTATTGAACCACCCAGAAGCCCTGCTCCTTTTCAATTCTTTGAGTAGGATTGGTACTAGTTCTTTACATTTAGTAGAATTTACTAATGAAGCCATCAGCTGCAGGGCTTTCCTTTGTCCAAAGATTTTTTATTACTGACTAAAACTTACTAGTTATAGTTCTCAGATTTTCTATTTCTTGTTGATTCACTTTAGGTAGGTTTTGTGTTTCCAGGTGTTTGTCCATTCTATACAGGTTATCTAATTTTTAGTCATCCAATTCATTGTTCACGATACTCTGTTTTAATCTTTGTTTCTGTGGAATCAGTAGTAATGTCCCCAGTTTGTCTCCAACTTGTAATTTAAATCTTCTCTCTGTCTCTTTTTTTCAGTCAATCTATATAATGGTTTCTCAATTTTTTTGAAAAGGCAACGTTTGGTTTTATTTATTTTCAGTATATTTGTCTATTCTCTATTTTCTTTCTCTCTGCTTTAGTCTTTATTGTTTCCTTCCATCTGCCAGCTTTGGGTTATTTGTTCTTCTTTCACTAGTTCCTAAGGTTGTGAAGTAGGTGATTGGTTTGAGGTCTTCCTTTTTTTTAAATGTTTATTTTTATTTAATTTTAATTTTTTTAATGTTTTATTTATTTCTGAGAGAGAGAGAGACAGCGTGAGCAGGAGAGGGTCAGAGAGAGAGGGAGACACAGAATCTGCAGCAGGCTCCAGGCTCTGAGCTAGCTGTCAGCACTGAGCCTGACACGGGGCCCGAACCCACAAACTGTGAGATCATGACCTGAGCCAAAGTCGGATGCTTAACCAACTGAGCCACCCAGGTGCCCCTGAGGTCTTCCTTTTTAATGTGTTTACAAATATAAATTTCCCCCTTACTGCTGTTCTTAACGTACATTGCACTGTATGTTATGTATTAGTTTTTGTTTACCTAAGTATCTTCTAATTTGCCTTATGATTTCTTCTTTGATCTTAGTTGTTTGCGTGTTTTAGTTAATTTCCACAAACTTTTTGCATTTTCCAGTTTGCCTTCCGTTGTCTCTAAATGGTATTTTAAATCAATGCATCACATTTTTAAAAACAGTCTGCTGGTATTTAGGTTAAATGCTTTCTGGAGGTTGTGATCATTTTCATTGATCAAGGTACGTTCCACATCTTTTGAGGTCAAGTCTCTCTACAGCAGTGCTTGAAAAGTGAAAAGATATGTTAACTTTCAAGCTAAGAAGACTTTCCTACACCAGGCTTTAAGAAAGCTTTACAAAATTTACTTCTACATTTCCAGCATGCAACACACGCAAACAAAACAAAACAAAAACAAAACAGAGGTATATTTAAGATGTAATACTGGCATAGAAGAGAGAACCTAACTGTGGAAAAGAGAAGGAAATAAGGGAAGGCTTCCTGGAGGAGGTGATATGTGAGCCAAGATTGCACTGGCACAGCATGAAGGGAGTCAGAGAGAACAGCATCATTCCCCATTTCCCCAACTCTTTCTGTCCCCGCTATGCCTCCTCCTCAGGCCTTTTCCCATTAGTGAGATTTTGCTCCTCACAGGACCCCATAGGAAATATCACCTCCCCCTCCTCCTCCAGCTGCCAGCAGAACTGATTGCTTTCTCCTTAGTATGACCACCCCTCTCTAAAGATCACTGAACCACCCTTTAGCATTGAGTCACATTTTATATATTTATGTATGTGTATGCGTGTTTATTTACATAACTTTCTTCTGTTCCCTGTGAAGGACGTCTTGTTCAAAGCTAGAAAGAGCTTCAAAAATCATTAAGTCCTATCCTTTTATAAGTGAGAATACGAAGGCCTAGAAAGCTTCTGTGACTAAGGTCACCTAACTCACTATTTTAAAAGATGCTTTTTAAAAATCCAGCCCTGGGGCACCTGGGTGGCTCTGTCGGTTGAGAGCTGAGCATCTGACTTCGGCTCAGGTCATGATCTCACACTCTGTGAGTTCGAGCCCTGTGTCCAGCCCTATGCTGATAGCTCAGAGCCAGGAGCCTACTTTGGATTCTGTGTCTCCCTCTCTCTCTGCCGCTCCCCCACTCATGCTCTGTCTCTGTCTCAAAAATGAATAAACGTTAAAAAAAAAATTAAAAATCCAGAGACTTTTGAGGAGGATGGCTAGAAAGGTGCACATTACATATAGCATGCTGTCAAAGGTTCAAAATAGTCAAAGTAAAAAACAATGAATCACTAAAGTAATTAGTAAAAATTTATTGTGTACACACCAAAAATGCAGTTTGCAGACCGCGAGCTCTCAGACCAGAGCATGGAAAGAGGCTCGAGAGTATATTGTTATAAAGCAGCTTGCGCTGTGAGAAAGCAGTGACTGTTTATTCTTGACAAATTGGCTACAATATGAGAATTTTCAGTGGTTCCCTCATATCAACCTTGAGACACAGTTCAAGTTTTGTTTATCATTTCCAAAAGCATAAGTCCAAAATGATCTAGGTCAAGTTAGCCATGTAAAATAAGCTAAATTAAGCTTTGTATGATCAAACTGGTTTGTCCGTTTAGAATTTTTAAGGCTGGCCTCCGTTCGGTTTTTATTTTAACAGGCCATCTCCCTCAATAAATGCAACATAGACCCTGCGAAAGCTCCAGGAATACAAAGCAGCGCTATCTGGACGGCACTAGGACCCCGGGGGCGCCGGGTCAGCGCTCTCCGCCGGCGGGAGGTGGCGCCAGTTTGCAGTAGGGCAGGAGCTGCTAGCAAAGGGTGGGGGGAGGCGGGAGGATCGGGAAAGGCGGTCCTGACCGCCCTGCTCCGCCCGGGGGACCGCGCGGGGCCGACGGGTTTTCGGGGAGTGGGGGTCGGGCGCCCCCGGCTCTGCGTCCCTGCTGTTCGCAGCGCACTTCCTGTCGCGGGGTGGCTGAGGGCGCCGGCCGTCTCCCGGGGCGCGGCGTCCCGACGGGCACGTCGTAGCCGGGAGGAGAGAGCGCGCTTCCGCGGGGCACCGGGGAGGACACGCCGGGGACCGAGCTGGTGCGGCGGCGACGCCCGGAACGGGGCGAAGCGGGTCCCGGCGCGGACGCAGCCCGAGGGTCGGGGCGTGCAGACTGAGTGTGCTGACGCCTACGGGCCCCCTCGCGCTGTCGCTTGTGGCGGGTCGTGGTGTGAAGGAGGCTTTGGGGCGGGGATTGAGGGTCAAGGAGCCAGGTCTGGAGCGCGGGGGCAGGGCCAGGAGGGGCTGGGCCCGAGACGCGAGAAGGCGGGGTCCCCTGGGGCTCGCAGGCCCGCACCGGCCGGCCGTGGGGGCGGGGCGAGCCGAGGAGGCAGGGGTTGCAGGCGTGGCCTGTGGGACTGGCAGGTGTGGCCGGGCTTCCAAGCACAGCACCGCCTCCAGGCGCTGTAGGAAGAAACGCTGGAGGGGAAAGACCTGTGGGTCCCACATGCTTGAGGGACACAGGTGAACAGTTACTCTAAAATAGGGTCTGGAGCCCATGAGAAGGCTCTGGCTTTCGTCAGATATTCGAGGAGAGCGGATCCTGGGAGAGGAGAGCAAAGGACTGAACCTCAGGAACCTAGACAGCTGTTTGTGGTGTTGGCTAACCGGAAAAGCCTGGAAAGGAAACCGGAAAACGGAGAGCAGGTGTTAGGAGAGTGGGACAGAGAAATGTGCCAGAAGCTGAGATTAAGAGGGTGACTAAACCAATGGTAGCAATAACTTGCGAAAATGAAGTGAAGACAGGTTGCAGTGTGGGCTTGGAAATAGGGAGGCTTGGGGAGAGCAGGCAGCCAGGGAAAAGGACAGGCCCAGGGCCGGCTGAGAAGTAAAGCGGGTGAGGGCAAGTGTGGAGCCTAAGACCCCATGGGGGCTGAGATGGCATTTTAGTTGTCTTTGATTTCCCACAGCTGGCACAGGGTAGTTTGGGGGCTCAATTGTGCTGTTCTTTTAGGAATCGGTATAAAGAGAAGGGGAGAGCTGAGCTTCTTTCTGTCAACTTGTACAGAGAGAGTAGACCAGAGAGAATAGCACTGAGGGATGGAGGAGTGAGCTGTGAACAAAAACAAGACCCTTGCAACAGAGACAAAGGAAAGGATGAAGGGTGGGAGAAGGGACAGGTTGTGGGTGTCCCACCTTTTGTTTCCTCTTGGGAAAGTGGAAAACAAGGTCATCTGCTAGAATGAGATGGTGGACAAATCGGGTGGGAATTAAGAGAATGACATCTTTTTTTTTTTTTTGATGTTTGTTCATTTTTGAGAGACAGAGTGTGAGTGGGAGAGGGGCAGAGAGAAAAAGGGAGACACAATCAGAAACAAGCCCCAGGCTCTGAGCTGTCAGCACAGAGCCCAAGGCGGGGCTTGAACTCACTGACCACAGCTTCATGACCTGAGCTGAAGTCGGAGGTTTAACCAACTGAACCATCCAAGTGCCCCCAAAAGAGTGACATCTTTTAAAAGTCAAATTGCTGGGGCACCTGGGTGGCACAGTAGGTTGAGCCTCCAACTTTGGCTCAGGTAATGATCTTGTGGTTTGTGAGATCAAACCCCACATCAGGCTCACTGCTGTCCGCCTGTCAGCACAGAGCCCGCTTCGGATCCTCTGTCTCCCTCTCTTTGCCCCTCCCCAGCTTGGGCTCTCCCAAAAACGAAATAAATTTTTTAAAAGGCAAGTTGCTAAGGTAATTAGGTGAGAGAAATGTGCAAAGACAAGTAATAGAAATGGCAAATTATTGAAAGTCATACAGATTTTGTAGGGTTGCAGATCTGCTGTATGACATTATTTTCTCTAGCAGTGTTCAGCTGCCAGATAGCAGAGAGTGCTGAATGCTACCCTAAGGAGTTTGGGTTTATCTTCAAAGGCCAAAGCGTCCCAAGCCCTGCTCACTGGAATTTCCTACACATCTTCCCTAAAGCACAGATTTCCCAGAATCTCTGCCCAGAGATTTAGTGGGTGGTGAGGTCTGGAAATTTAATTTTAATTAGCTTCCTACTAATTCCCAAGTAGCCAGTTAAGTGATGGCAGACCCTGAAGATTTTTTTTTTCAGTTTTATTGAGGTATAATTGACAAATAGGAATTATATAGATTTAAGGTGTCCAACTTGATATTTTGATGTATACGTTGTGAAATGATCACTACAAGCAAGCTAATTAACATATTCATCACTTCACATGGTAGCCATTGTCTTTCTGCATGTGTGTGTTGAGAACAATTGAAATCTACCCTCAACAAATTTCAGGTATGCAATATGGTATTGTTAGCTGTAATTACCACACTGTACATAAGATCTCCAGAATCTATTCATCTTATATAACTGAAAATGTAAACCCTTTGACCAACATCTCCCCTTTCCACCTCCCCTTAGCCCCTAGTTACCACCATTCTACTCCCTACCTCTGAGTTTGACTATCTTAGATTACATATGTAAGTGAGATCATGCAGTATTTGTCTGTGTCTGCCTTATTTTAGCATAGTGTTAGCTATATAGCTAATTAGCATGTGTATTATGTATAATTATATATATAATATATATATTCATACATATATACAATAGGTATATACTCAGAAATGAGGTTACTGGATCATATGGTAGTTCTATTTTTAATTTCTTGAGGACACTCCTTACTGTTTTCCATAATGGCTGTACCAATTTCCATCCCCACTCCCAGTGTACAAGAATTGCCTTTTGTCCACATCCTTGGCAACACATATCTTTTGTCTTTTGATAATAGCCCTTCTAACAGGTATGAGATGATATCTCATTGTGAAGGAGCTTTCCTCCTATATTTTCTTCTAGGATTTTATGGTTTCAGCCTATGTGTAAGTCTTTAATCCGTTTTGAGTTGATTTTTATATATGGTGTGAGACAAGGGGCCAATTTCATTTTTCTGCATGTAGATACCCGATTTTCCCAGTAATATTTATTGAAGAGACTCTCCCCTGTTTTTGAAACTCCTGTTGAAGACCAATTGAACATAGATGCACTGATTTATTTCTAGACCCCGTATTCTGTTCCATTCACCTATATGTCGGTTTTTATACCAGTACCATTACTGTTTTTGATTACTTTGTAATCTGTTTTGAAATTAGGCAGGGCCTCTCTCCCATGGGGCTGCAGGAGATCCCTTTTCTCCTCAGCCGGGGCTGGAGGACAAGCTCAGCCCTTGAGGATCATTGTGAGGGCTGCCACAAGCTGGCAGCCTTGTTTTCCTGCCTCAGACATCTGTGGTTGCTGGGAGCCTCCACTTGTTCTATACCAGACATGCCAGTCCCATAGCCAGACTAGAGTCTGAAGTGACAGCACTGGGCATGGGGCCTCTGGCTCTCATTAGAGAGTGCTAGGTTCTCATGAGCTGAACCTGGCCTGTGTTGCCCCAAAAATAGCTTGGCCCTTTGCCCCATAAGCAACACCTAACAAACACCTAAACACACAGTTATGTACAACAAAGATGCCTGTGAAGGAGTGGGGCCTCTCACCTGGTCTCCTACTATACAACTGTTTTGGCCCCAGGGGATATTACTGGGAGAATAGAGGGTGCCCAAAAGTGGGGACTTCTGTTGTAGAAGGAGCATCTGAGGCTATCTAACTCAGAGAGAATCACCATTTTTCCCTACATGGATTAGCTTGGGTGCCAGCCAGGCTGTTCCATCCATCCACTCAGAGCTGTGTCTCCTGCCATAAGGTCCTGTACAAGATTGTGAGAGGTGGGGTGGTGAGGAAGAGCCATGAGTGGGTGCTGGAGAGTAAGGAGCAACACAGGTGTCAGGGCAAGGAGGTCAGACCTGGCACTGCCCATAAGCATAAGCCCCTCTTGTAAGCAGTAACCTCTATCTAATTGAACAGTTCTGGCTCCACACAGTTGCAAGTGGGAAGTTTTCTGTGTTGAAGTGCCTACTTAATCAACTGACAAAATAATGTTTTAGAGAAGTTTTCAAGTTCTAACAGTTTTTCTTCACTAACAAAAGTTCTGAAAGCATCTTTTTTTGTTCTAAAAGCAAGAAACCACTTTCTGTGGAGAAAAATTAGGAAATGTGATGTTCTTGCTCAAAATTGTTTTGGCTACTTCGGGTCTTCTGTGTTTCCTGTGATGAAGATTATTTTTATTTCTTTTTTTTTTAATGTTTTATTTTTTGAGAGAGAGAGAGAGAGAGACAGGGGAGCGTCAGAGAGAGAGGGAGACACAGAATCCAAAGACAGGCTCCAGGCTCTGAGCTGTCAGCACAGAACGCAACGTGGGGCTCGAACCCACGAACCGTGAGATCATGACCTGAGCCAAAGTCGGACGCTTAACCGACTGAGCCACCCAGGTGCCCTATTTTTTTATTTCTATAAAGAATTTCATTGGAATTGCATTGGAATTGCATTGAATCTGTATATCACCTTGAGTAGTGTGGACATTTTAACAATATCCTTCCAGACAAATATCATATGTTTGCACGTATAGGAGGATTAGGAGGAACTTAACGGAGGACCATGGGGGAGAAGAAGGGGGGAAATGGTGGGGGAGAGGGAGAGAGGCAAACCATGAGAGACTTTTGAATGATGAGAACAAACTGAGGACTGATGGGTATGGGAGGGGAGGGGGGAGATGGGCATGGAGGAGGGCACTTGTGGGGATGAGCACTGGGTGTTATATGGAAACCAACTTGACAATAAACTATTTGTAAAATAAATAAATAAAATAAATAAATAAATAAATAAATAACAATATCCTTCCAGTCCATGAGTATCGAGATCTTTTAACTTATCCGTGTCTGTTTGGATTTCTTTCATCAATGTTTTATAATTTTTGGTGTACAATTTTTATCTTTTTGGTTAAGTTTATTCCTAGGTATTTTAGTTTTCTTTGTTGCCATGTGATTGTTTCCTTAATTTTCTTTTCAGAATAGTCTTGTTAGTATATGAAAACACCACTGGTTTTCATATGTTGATTTTGTGTCCTGCAACCTTCCTGGATTCATTTATTGGTTCTAACAGTTTTGTTGTTGTTGTTGTTGTTGTTGTTGTTGTTGTTGAATCTTTGGAGTTTTCTACATACATAATCATGTCATCTACAAACAAAGATAAATTTACTTCTTCCAGTCTGTTTTGGATCATTTCTTTTTCTTGTCTAATTGCTCAGGCTAGGGTTTCCAGTACTAAACTGAATAGAAGTGGTAAGAGTGGGCATTGTTGCCTTACACCAGATCTTAAAAGTTTTCAGGGTTTCCTCATTGATCATGGTATAGGTTGTGGGCTTTTACTATATGACCTTTATTGTGCTAAGTTCCTCTACCTCTATTTTGTTGATAGTATTTATCTCAAGTGGATATTGTCAAGTGCTTTTTCTATATTCATCTATCATGAGATAATCGTGTTTATCTTTCATTCTTTTTTTAATGTTTATTTTTGAGAGAGAGAGAGACAGAGTGCGAGTTGGAGAAGGCAGAGAGAGGAGAAGACACAGAATCTGAAGCAGGCTCCAGTCTCTGAGCTGTCAGCACAGGCCCAACACAGAGCTTGAACTCTCAGACCATGAGATCATGACCCTAGCCGAAATCAGATGTTCAACCAACTGAGCCACCCAGGTACCCCTCTTTCACTCTGTTAATATGGTGTGTCATATTGATTGATTTGCCAATATGGAGCCATTTTTTTCATCCCACAGATAAATCCCACTTGATCATGGTGTGTAATCCTTTTAATGTGCTGTTGCATTAGTTTACTAATATTATATTGAGGATTTTAACATCAGGGTTCATTAGGGATATTGGCCTGTGGGTTTTCTTTTCTTGCATTGTCTTTGACTTTGGTATCAGGGTGATGCTAGGTTCATAAATGGTTTGAAAATGTTTCCTCTTCTATTTTTCAGAAGAGCTTTAGAAGGATTGGTATTAATTCTTCTTTGAGTGTTTGATAAAATTCACCCATGAAGCCTTCTGGTCCCAGTCTTTTTTTTTGTTGGGAGGTTCTTAATTATTCCTTCAGTTTTCTTATTTGTTATTGGTCTTTTCAGGCTTTCTATTTCTTCTTGATTCTATCTTGTTATTATCTAGTCGCTTTTCCATTTCTTCTAGGCTACCCAATTTGTTGGCATATAATTGTTCATAAAGTTCTCTATGATCTTGTTTATTTCTGTGGCATCCATTTAATGTTTCCTCTTTCACTTCTGATTTTATTTATTTCAGTCTTCTCTCTTTTTTCTTACTCTATTAAGGGCTTATCAATTTTTTAAATCTTTTCAAAAAATCAACTCTCAGTTTTGTTGATATCTATTCTATTATCTATTTGATTTATTTCCGCTCGAATCTTTATTATTTCTTTCTTTCTGCTAACTTGGAGTGTCATTAGTTCTTTTGTAGTTCCTTAAATTGTAAACTTAGGTTGTTTATTTGAGATCTTTCTTCTTTCTACTTCGTCTTCTTCATCTCCTTCATCTTCTCCTTCTTCTCCATCTTCTTCTCCTTCTGCTAAAAATGTCCTTCTTAGTACTACTTTGGCCGCATCCCATAAGTTTTAGTACATTGTGTTTGCATTTTCCTTTTCTCAAGATATTTTTTTAATTCCCTTTTGACCAATTGTTGAAGAATGTGGTCTTTAATTTCCACATATTTGTGAATTTTCCCATTTTCTCACTGTTATTCAGTTCTAGTTTTATTCCATTATGATTGCAAAAGATACTTGATATGATTTTGATCTTCTTAAATTTGTTAAAACCTGTTTTTTGACCTAATATGTGGTTTGTTCTGGAGAATGTTCTGTGTATGCTTGAGAAGAATATGTATTCTTATGCTGTTGTATGGAAAATACTGTGTGTATGTTTTAGGTCCATTTATTCTACACTGTTGTTTAACTCCACTGTTTATCAATTTTCTGTCTGGAAGTGCCACCCATTAAAAGTGTATTGAAGTCTCCTACAATTATTTATTGCCATCAATTTCTCCTTTCAGATCTGTCAGTACTTGTTATGTATACTTAGGTGCTCTGGTGTTGGGTGCATTTATATTCACATGATATCTTCCTATTGGACTGGCCCTTTTATCTTAATGTAATGACCTTCTTTGTCTCTAAAGACAGTTTTTTACTTAAAGTCTGTTTAGTCTGCTGTATTTATAGCCATCCTTATTTTCTTTTGATTATTATTTGCACAGAATATCTTCTTTTAATTCCTTCATTTCATCTTATGTGTATCTTTAAATCTAGAGTAAGTTTCTTATAGACAGCATATAGTTAGATCTTGGATTTTTTTATCCACTCAGTCATTCTATGTCTTTTCACTGAGGACTTAAGCAACTTGCATTTACAGTAACTATTGATTGGGAAGGATTTTTTAATTTTTATTTATGTATTTATTTACTTATTTATTTTGAGAAAGAAATAGCCAAGTGGTGGAGGGACAGAGGGAGGGCAAGAGAGAGAATACCAAGTAGGCTCTTTGCTGTCAGCACAGAACCCAGTGCAGGGTTCGAACCCACTAACTGTGAAATCATGACCTGAGCCAAAACTAAGAGTCTGATGCTTAACTGACGGAGTCACCCAGGCACACCAGGAAGGATTTAAATATTGCCATTTTGTTAACTGTTTTCTGTTTATCTTATAGTTCTTTGTTCCTCATTTTTTTTCTTTCTTTGTGTTCTTTTTTTTTTTTATTGATTGGCTTTAATTCTTTTCTCTTTTGTGTGGCTTCTGTAGGTATTCTCTTTGTAGTTACAATGGGGGTTATACAAAATATCTTCCAGTTATAACACTCTGTTTTAAGCTAATGACAACTCACCTTCACTTGCATACAAGTACTCTACACTTTTATCTCTCCCCTTTCCCCCACATTAGATGTTATTGATGTCACAATTTACATATATTTATATTGTATATCCATTAATGCAATTTTAGTTATAGTTACATTTAATGCTTTTGTCTCTTAATTTTTATACTACAATTAAGTGATTTGCTCACCATTGTTACAGTGATACAGCATTTCATATGTCTATATTTTCACCTTTACCAATATATTTCATACTTTAAGTTATCATTTTGCTGTTAGCATCCTTTCATTTCACCTCCTTCTAACATTTCTTATAAGGCAGATCTAGTGATGAAATCCCTCAGCATTTGTTTACCTGAGAAGGTCTTTATCTTCCCTTTATTTTTGAAGGACAGTTTTGCTGGATATAGCATTCTTAGTTGTCAGGGTTTGTTTTCTTTCAGCACTTTAAATTTATCATATCCCACTCTTTTTTGGCCTGTGGTGTTTCTGCTGAAAAATCTGATAGTTTTATTGAAATCAGTTTTTCTTCCTGCTGCTCTCAAAATTCTCTTTGCCTTTGCCTTTAATAATTTAATTATAATAGGCCTCAGCGTGGGTTTCTTTGTTTTCAACGTCTTTAATATTCTTTAGGCTTCTTGGATCTGAATCCCTATTTCCTTCCCCAGATTGGAAATTTTTAGCATTATTTCTTTGAATAAACTTTCTGCCTCTCCCTCTCTCACTCTCTCTCTCTCTCTTTCTTCTTCTTTGTCTTCATCTTCATCTTTGTCTTCTCCTCCTCCTCCTCCTTCTCCTCTTCCTCTTATCCTTTTTCTCCTCCTCCTCCTCTTCTTCTTCTCCTCTTCTTCCTCCCCTCCCTTCCTCCTCGTCCTCCATCTTCTTCCTCTGGAATTCCCATAATGCATGTATTGGTCCATTTGATGATATCTCAAGTCCCTTAAGCTATCTTCACTCTTTTCACTACTTTTTCTTTTGGCTCCCCTGACTAGATTATTTCCACTAACCCATTTTCAAGTTCATTGATTCTTTATTCTACTTGATCTAGTCTGCTATTGAACACCACTATTGAATTTTTCAGTTCAGTTATTATATTCTTCAGTTCTATGATTTGCATTTGGTACTTTCAAATTTTTCTTTTTGTTGAAATTCTCACTTTGTGCATGCATTGCTCTCTTAATCTCAGTGATCATCTTAATGACCATTATTTTGAATTCTTTGTGGGGTAAATCACATATCTCCATTTCATTAAGGTTGATTTCAAGAGATTTATCTGTTTTGTTTGAGACACATTTCTCTGTTTCTTCATTTTCCTTGACTCTGTGTCATGTCTGTGTATTAGACCAAACATTCACCTCTCCTAATCTTCATGGATTGGCCTCATACAGGACAAGACCCTTACCAATCAGCCCAGCCAAATATTCTGGGTGCTTTTCAAATTGTTATGTGTTTCCAAACCACTGTCTGTGTTCTTAGCAGCCATGAGGCTGTGACAAATGCCTGTATTCTCACTCAGATCACACACTGTCTGTTTGTTTTTAAGAAAGAGAGAAAGTGAGCAAGTATGAGCAGGAGAGAAGAGAGAGAGAGAGAGAGAGAGAGAGAGAGAGAGAGAGAGAATCCCAAGCAGGCTCTGCACTGCCAGCTCAGAACCTGATGTGGAACTCGAACCCATGAACCATGAGATCATGACCTGAGCTGAAATCAAGAGTCAGATGCTTAACTGACTGAGCCTTCCAGGTGTCCCCTAAGACCACACACTATTACATCATTGTTTTTCTTTTTTTTTTTTTAAGTATATAAGGAAGTTATATATATGTTTTTATGTTTTTTATTTCTGAGAGAGAGACAGCATGAGCAGGGGAGGATCAGAGAGAGAGAGACATAGAATCTGAAGTAGGCTCCAGGCTCCGATCTGGCTGTCAGCACAGAGCCCAACTTGGGGCTCAAACCCACAAACCATGAGATCATGACCTGAGCCAAAGTCATATACTTAACCGACAGAGCCACCCAGGTGCCCCTACATCATTGTTTTTCTCTCTGTGGTCCCTTGGGGCCTAATGAATGTCAAGCCCTGTCGTTCAAGGGACAGCCAAGCTCTCAGAGACTGGTGAGTTGGAAGCCAGTGTCTCCAGTAGCACCTGGAAAAGTTGGGAGGCTAGATATATAGTTCAGCTCCTTCTAGGGAGAGGCTGGAAGCTTCATTCCACTGTTGGAACAAGTCAGGGGAGGAGTTGTGGAAAGTGCCCACACCCCTATTCATGCTCCCAGGGAACTAGTGATTGCCTGCCCCATCAGCTCCTAGAAACAAGTAAGTTAAAGGCTAGACCCTTGGGCAGTAGTGAGAAAAGTCAGGATGCTAGTTGTGCAGTCTCACTCCTTCTGGGAGGAGCTAGATGCTGGGCTTTATCACCAAAGTGAACTGGGGAAAAGGAACCATAGAAGGAGCCCATAGATGTATTTGAAACCACCACTTATTCTCTATAGTCCCCAGGATACTAGCAAATTCCAGACCCTGTCCTATGGACAGGCTAGTTAGGAGCCAGACCCTTACTCAACGTCTAAAAAAGCCAGTGTTATAGATGTCCAATCTAATTCCTTCCAGAGGGAAGTTAGGAGCTGGGTTTTATCAGATGCTCACTCTGTGCTGAGCCAGGAGAGGAACCACAGGAAGTGCTTATACACCCATTCAGTTTAGTCTTGTTATGATATTTTCTCACCCAGTATGCACAAAGCAAAAGTATCACACGGAACAATGGGCATAGGTATACTTACTGTACCTTTACCTGACCTGGCTGCACCCTAGGATGTTTGTGCACAAAGTAGAAAAGAAGGAATTAAATTATTAAGGACATAGAAGCTCTGATTTGGGAAATTGCTCTGAATAGGTTATTCTCTAGGGACACATGGACATTTTCTGCACTCTGGAGGAAGGAAGGGTACTGGTGGCAGATGTCCAAAAGAAGTAACTGTACTGGACATCTGGAGGTCACAGGAAGTAGACATCAGCTTGGAAACTGACCTATGAGCAGCACAGAAGATGAAGAAGGAAAAGATGGGACATCATAGAGAAATGCAGAGGCCCAGATACCACCTGATTATTTGTGGGATTCTTCAAGGAACCTGAGACGACATATTGCAGAAGAGGAAGTTAAAAACTAGAATTCCTACTGATGTAGCATATAGGGTCTCAGAATACTGAGTTTGGAGCTCTCACTATAAATATGAAGATTTTTGATTTTTGTAGGGAAGACCAAAATATTTAAGTTATTTGAAGAATGAGTCATATCAAACTTGCTTAATTTCCTTTATTTTTTAATAAAATAAAGTTATTAGATTCGTATAACAAGATAATACCATTGCCTGTGTATTTAATTTTCAGAAATTATTTGAGCAAATTTTGTATCCTTTTCATCAAGATAAACATTGAAACGGTAGGTCACCTCACAGCTGGTTATATATTCTTTTTCCAAAGACTATTATTACTCAGTGACTTACAGTTAAATTTTTTTTCTTTACAGTTAAAATTTCAGCTAAATGTGCGACAAAGTGCTGCCTTGTCTTTCTCCTATCCTTCTCAATCCTTATTATATAATTCAAGGTCATGAATATTCCATTTAGAGGTTTATTTCCATCTGTTCCACCTTTATCTATGAGCCTAATTATGTCATTTATATTTTAAACATCTAGAAATCAACTCTATGATGAAAATGTCTAAGAAATAATCTCACATGCCATTACCTTTTTTTTCTCTCTTTCCAATTCTTAGTCAAGCCTAAAGTGAACATCTCCCCCTTTGAAGAATGGATCCCTCCAGCACTTTGTCTACCACATGACAGATTTCTATCCAGGCCACATTCAACCCCACTAGTTCCTGAATGGACAGGAGAATAGCTAGAGTTATGTCCACCAACCTCTTCCATAATAAAGACTGGATCTTCCAGATCTTGGTGATGCTGGCAATGACCCTTCAGCAGGGAGATGTCTATACTCACCAAGTGGAGCATCCCAGCCTGGTTGGTCCTGTCACTGGAGTGGAGTGAGATTCCCTGATAACCATGTAGACCCTAAATTCTGGAAACAGGGTATGTTCTAGTGCTGGGGTCCATTCATCTTGTCTTATGTGTCTATACACTGGGGTCATATCTTCTCCCATCTTTTTCTTAGAGAAACCCCTGCTAATAGTTCAGAGCTGGAGCAGCAGAGACTTGCCTGCTCTGACCTAGGGGATACTAAAGATTCATAGATCTCTGCTTTTGTCAGAAAACCTAGGAAACTCAGACACCTTCCTGAATTACCCTCACACATGGGAACTGTTCTCTGCCTTCAGCCTTTTAGCTTATCTGAGTGAGAGAGGCAACTACCAGAATTAGCATGTGTGCCCTTTTTGAAGTCACAGCCTAATTTCCAGAATTTGGAGGTCCTTTCTAAATTTCCTTCTTCTGAGTGCTGATGCATAGGGACACATGTACCCCAATGTTCACAGCAGCACTTCCAACAATAGCCAAATCATGGAAAGAGCCTAAATGTCCACCAACTGATAAATGGATCAAGAAGATGTGGTTTATATATACAACGGAATACTACATGGCAATGAGAAAGAATGAAATCTGGCCATGTGTAGCAACATGGATGGAACTCGAGGGTGTTATGTTGAGTGAAATAAGTCAGGCAGAGGACAGATACCATATGATTTCACTTACAAGTGAAACAGGAGAAACTTAACAGACAACCATTGGGGAGGAGAAGGGGAGAAAATAGTTGGGGAGAGGGAGGGAGACAAACCATGAGAGACTCTTGAATACTGAGAACAAACTGAGGGCTGATGGGAGTGGAGGAGAGAGGAAGGGAAGGTGATGGGCATGGAGGAGGACACTTGTTGGGATGAGCACTGGGTGTTATATGGAGACCAATTTGACAATAAACTATAAAAAATAATAAAATAATAAATTTTTTAAAAATTAAAAAAATAAATTTCCTTCTTCTGCAAGGTGTGTACCTCTTGTAGCCCTCATATTGGTATTCTACATATCAGGCTCCAGAATCTCAGTACCTGAAGGGGCTGCAGCAGGTAGAGGTGAGACTGCCACTGGGCCTCTGTTTCCCCAAGGCACACACATTCTGCCTAGAGAAACACTGGCTGGAACCTCGGGCTTGGTGCTGGGGCTCATCTCCCTTGTAGTAGGTAGCTTAGTGCATGTGGGGAACAAGAAAGGTAAGAAAACTTGAGAGGTGCCTGAGGTTTGGCTTTCCCCTGACTTACCCATTTTCCATGATAAGGAGCTGACACAGAAAAGCAATGCCAGAGAATTCTAGAGGCCCCTGAAATCAAATTGTCATGGAGGTAAAAAATGGCCTGTGGGGAGAGAGAAATCTCCAGGCTGGAATCTTATCCCAACCAGGCACATGGGGTCTCCATGTACTTGGGTCATGCCTGAGTTCATTTAGTAATGGGTTAGTCTTCAACCAGCCAATGCCTTGATTTTCAGTGATGGGATCATGGTAATGGAGAGGAGATGGGAAAGTTCTTCTAATTGTCTAAGCTGCTTTTAATGGCTGAATTCATTCCCTCTTCTCCTTTCATTTTAATGTAATGAAGATCTTGAAAACTAGGTAATACTCTGCTTTGTTTTTCTTGAGGGGTGGGTTGCAGAAAGTCCTTTCATTGCATTGTGACTCTGAGGTACCTACTAGGAAGAGGGTCTTCAACTTCATTCCTTCAATGAGTGTGGAAAATGAATGTTTCTTTGTTCCATTGATGCAGGAAGCCCAGAAAATCTTATTTTTCATCAGGCTAAGACTCAGTCTCTCACCAAAGTTTTCTTTCCTGAGACTTAGAGGAAGAGAGGTAAGCAACCTGAGATAACTTTTCCTTTTACCTCAACAGGGTTCCTGATCTGACCTAAAGACCTGTATGTGCCCTGGAACAAGTATTTTTCCAGGTTTCCTCCATCCCAGAGGCTGGTTCTGGGACAGACTTCAGTCTCCGAAGAGGATGAAACTAATTTCTACAGTTATTCTCTTTGATTCCATGTACCCTTTCTCTCAGGAGGTACCTATCCAAGTTCCCTTCTTGTAGTTCCATAAGAAATAAAAAGCCAATGTTATTGTCTGTTTTCTCTTAAGAATATGCACACCAAATCATCTCTGCTGTTGCTTTTTTTGAGGATTTTGGTAAACAGTATGAGTTAGTGAAGAAGTTCATTGTTATGTATATATAAGGCAAGAAGGAAAACATGAAAAGGGGTATTCTAACTGCTGGGAAAGGCACCAAATTGGATATAGACCACCTCTGAATTCACACTCTCTTTGCGCTGCCCCATATTTATGTTTTCCACCTTCATCCCTGTAGATCTGGGACCATCCTTAGTTATTCAAGGATGAGCCCACAGTGGATTTTGTGTTATACAACCTATGCTCATGCAGCACTGATTCAGCATATGATTCCAAAGAGCGTGTTTTACCATTACCACTCAGAAATCAAATTAGGATCAGAATTTTAAATTAGAAATATAATGTAATAAATGTAAGCCCTTTTGTTTGCATACCGTGATAAATAGTCCTTGACCAAACAAGGCTTAGCTTCTTTAATGCAGCAACATATCAAAGATACAGATTTATCTTTTAAATAAGTCTGTAGTCATCAGACTGACTAGGCCTCCCGTCCTTGTAATTTACTTGTGTTAAAATGTTCAAATCAATAGATGCAGTTCTCAATAGATGCAGTTCTCTTTTTTTAAACATAGATCTGCTTTTACAATCCAAAATGATTATGGGTTTTCTGTTTCATATGAAAATTATCCTGAACATCAAGATAGGGTCTAAGTGTTCCTTCTTGCATAAAGTATGGAGTATTACCTCCTGAGGCACATACTGAGCTCTCAGAAGATCTAGGACACAACAAGATGGAACCTCCTCTCTCCCTGGGTCCTTACAAGTAGCTCCAGCATCTTGTTTGCCAGTGGACCCCTGCCCCGTCAGTTCCCACTGCCTGTTCCTCTCACGCTGCTCCCTTCCCATCATGCCCTGCATAAGACTAGCTTCTCCCATTTCCAAGAGATTCGGAGGCTGAAAGTGCAGACCAAGGAGTGCTTGCTGGGGTCTGCAGAAAGGATGGGATGATTCAATGAGGGAGCCCAGAAAGAGCTGCCCTAGGCGTGATAAACCAACCGCGACTCTGATAACCCGTTATGTGAGCGCACTGCTTCGTTTAGTCCTCATAAATCAGGGATGAATTTTTCTTTTCCTTATCTACTTCAGATGTATCTGCAGTGGCCACTGTGAGCCAGACAATAAGGAGAAAATGAGACCGTGCAGGGCAGGGTGGAGCTCTGAATCCAGGACTTTTATCCCTAGCTGGTGGAGGGAGAGGAGGTGGAAGTGAAATGGCTCAGTGGGGCTCAGCCAACCAGAAAAAAGGAGAAGGGACATCTTGGTGGCTGGGAAAGAGGCTAGAACCGACATTGCCCTGAAAGTCCCAACCAGGGTGGGGGTCAGGAATAAGAGGAAGAAAATCAAAATGGAGACATCATAATCACTTTCCTAGGGTTAATTGGAAATATGTCTTGGGAATTGATCCTTGAGTATTTTTTATTTGTAGTGACTTCTGTGAATGGGTAATTTTTTTCATGTGCAAGGCTCTGTTTCAAGAGATTCACAAATAAGTGAGTATTATCCCAATTAGATTTCCCAATAAACCAGTGACATAGGCTCCATAATAATCTCCATTCTACATGAGAGGGAACTAATAATAGTGGGCTAAAAAAAAAAAGAGGAACACATATCAGGAACCACATATAAATTTGTTTGTAGGGGATCATTTGGTGTTTGTTTAAAAGTTCACTACCACTACTCCCCCCTCCCCAAAAATATTGAAGCAGTGCAGGGCAGGGTGCATTTCAATATTGAAATGCAGAGAAAGGATGGACCATGGGGTTTAATGGTAGGGAATCTAATCCCTCTAGATCTTCAACACACTGCTTAGGACTTGCTCCATCCCAAAACACATCCATGCAAGGGGGATGGTGTTCCATAGTGTTCCATGGTTCTCCAACTGAAACACATACATCCATAGTCCCATATTTTGCTCCAGCCCCAAGGACCTGGTAGGTGACATGACCTTAATTGACAATTGAGATTCAGATATCAATAAACTGGCTAACATACTGGGATCTGTAAAGGTGTTTGCAGATGCCCCTGAAAAAATATGGGGGGAATAAAATAAAGCCTGGTGTATCAGAAGGTGCAGGTGTATCAGAAGGGTGGGTATATCAGAAGACTTTATACCATGTATGACTTGGTATAAAAGAAGACATTGAGTCACAAAGCCTTAACAGCTTTATTATGGGAAACTCCTGCAAAACAGTGTGTCTACTGGAAGATGGGTCTTTTCGTATGCCTAGAGGAAGACAGGAGTGCTGAAGGTCAGAGTCCAGAAGTGGTCAGAATCCTGGGTGAAATAAAAGGAGGGTGATCAAAGGAGGTTAGCAATGGGATGGACATGAGAGGAATAGTTCAGGGTAAATCAGCCCCACAGTGACACCAACCATATTCTGCCCTCTACCCCATGCTATAGGCTAGGGAAGTACATTCTCTAGTCCAGGCAGGCTCAGAAACTGCAGTAACTACGTCCACATTACAGGACCAGGATATGTGCTCCTAGGGAATTAAAGATAGAGAGACCAGGGAAGGCCCTAGAATCATAAAGAAGGTACCAGAGATGTCTAGCACACTCAGGTATTTATTAGTCCTTGGGATTACTCTGACAGGATGCTCTATAGGGAGGAGTCTATAGACCAGGGCCTATAGACTATCCCATGTGGGAACCAAATTGTCACCATATGTCAAATTTCAACATTTATTGAGCACTTCCTATACTTCAGGCCCTTTTCAGGGGCTAAGTGCAAGTAGAATCACAGACAAGCAGGAATTGGAAGGGTGTTTGGGGACATCCATCATTGGTGCTGAGGAACACAGAGATTCATAGACACTGGAGCTTTAAAGTAGATCTGATGATGGGGACTCTCCTATGTCCTCTTCTGCCACATAAAGGTTGTCACCTGCAATAGAACAAGCAATGGGGTTAGGACTCCTGGTTTAGCACTGAATTCTCCATCCCTTTACTCCTGACTCTTTCATTTTCTTTCTTCATCAGCCTCTCAGGAGAAGGTGGTCTTCCCAGCAGATGTTGCAGCTACCAGAGGGGGACCAATGAGAAGTCAAAGGACACCCTGAGAAGATGTAATTTCACTCTCTCCAGCTCTCCGCAGTCCACATTCTCTGAAACTCCTGAGACAGTGAGGCCCAGCAATGAGATGATGAAAGTCGAAGGAGGTAGGACTTGGGCACGGCATGTAAAGCTGCTCTTTAAAGGGGACCCAATAGGGGCGCCTGGGTGGCTTAGTTGGTTAAGCGTCCAACTTTCGCGTAGGTCATGATCTCACGGTTCGTGGGTTCGAGCCCCGCGTCGAGCCCCGCGTCGAGCCCCGCGTCGAGCCCCGCGTCGAGCTCTGTGCTGACTGCCAGCTCAGAGCCTGGAGCCTGTTTCAGTCTGTGTCTCCCTCTCTCTCTGACCCTCCCCTGCTCACGCTGTCTCTCTCTCTCCTAGAAATAAATAAAAAACATTAAAAAATTTTTTTTTAAAAATAAAGGGGTGCCAATAATCCTTCAATACCGGCCCGGTGGATACTTAGCCTTAGTTGCCAGATTATAAACATCTAACATCATTAGCTACTTCCTCCTTCCTGAAACTTCTGCTCCCTTGACTTAGGTGATGAAATATTCTTCTAACCTTCCTGCCACTCTGCTTCTTTGAAGTCTCTCTGAACACTTTCTTACATTTTTTGTAATCAAAATAAGATAGGAGGTGCTGATGTACATATCATGGGGTATCTAGCTTTCACTCATGCTACGTGTCCAGTGTGCCATCAGGGTAGCTCTGCTAATTATAGTTACTCAGGGAGATGGACTAAGAGACCTTCTTCGACACCTGCCCCCATAAGTTCCCAAGCAGAGTGAAGGACCATAGTGAATCATACACTGGCTCTTAATGATCCTTCCTGGAAATAACATGTCACTTCTCACATTTTGTTATCCAAAGCAAATCACATGGCTGCATCTAATTTCAAAAGAGTTGGAATCTTTGGAGGTAGCAAAGTATTCAATAAGTACACATTAAATAAATAATATATTACTCACGTACCAGACACCTGTATAGAGGACCTACTTTGTACAAGCAACTATGCTAAGCCCTGTGAGTAAAAGGAGCTTCCAGCTCCTAAAAGGTTTACAAACTACCTACTGACCTAAAGAGGGCGTCTGGGGTGTTGGCAATGTTCTGTCTTAACCTAGGTACTAGTTACATGGGTGTTCACTTGATAATCATTGGCTGTGCCTTACTGTTTTGTGTATTTCTTACATATGTCTGCCAGTTCACAAGAAAAGGGTTTAAAAAGAGAGGTAAAGGAGAATATTGGTAATTTGAGGCAAAATCAAGAAACCAATGAATCAAGCAGAACTATTGAGTTTTAAGAATGGTTAGAATAAAGAATATTTAGATGAAACAACTGGTGTCATGTCTGCAACTGGAGAATAATTAATAAAGAAGAGGCCCAACAAAGGAATGCTCTCAAGGACAATATGAAAGATTAGGGGCGCCTGGGTGGCTCAGTAGGTTAAGCATCCGACTTCGGCTCAGGTCATGATCTCACGGTTCGTGGGTTCGAGCCCCGCATTGGGCTCTGTGCTGACAGCCAGCTCAGAGCCTGGAGCCTGTTTCAGATTCTGTGTCTCCCTCTCTCTCTGACCCTCGCCTGATCACACTGTCTCTATCTCTCTCTCAAAAATAAATAAAACATTAAAAAAATTAAAGACAATATGAAAGATTAAACAATAGGAAATCTAAAATAAAAACGATGAGACATGAAATATAGAAACTAACATTCTGGCATCTGGATAATTAGACACCTAGAAAGTAGGGGAAATAATAAAGAGAGATGAAATGTCTGAATAAAATATTTCTAGGCTTTATAGAAAGATGAAATCACTTTGACATGGTGCATTGATGACAAATAGATTTTTAAAAAACACATCTCTTTTAAAAACACACATATCTAAATACATTATAAGGCAACTGTAAGAACTTCAAAGACAAAAAGAAAATTCTCAACACTTGCAGAGAGAGAAGTTGCACCTATAGAAGAACAAGAGCAGAGGCACCTGGGTGGCTCAGTCAATTAAGTGTCCGACTTTGGCTCAGGTCATGATCTCACAGTCTGAGTTTGAGCCCCTGCATCAGGCTCTGTTCTGACAGTTCAGAGCCTGGAGTCTGGTTCAGATTCAGGTTCTGTGTGCCTCTCTCTCTGCCTCCCCCGCTCATGCACGCTCTCTCTCAAAAATAAATAAATAAATATTAAAAAAAAATTTTAAAGTAGTACCTAGGAAAAAATGTCTAGCTTTTAAACAAATGTTACCAGGAAAGAAATCCTGAAAACAAATGTGCTAATCATTTCCATTAAGAGAATGGAAAAGTAGAAAAACAGCAAAAGAAAAAAATGTAAATGATAGAGACAAGGACAGAATTCAGTGTGCTAGAAAAAAAAAACAGGGAAGATAAACAAAATCAAAGTTTGATTCAACAGAAAGTTTAAAGAGGTTGGTAAAGCCATTTGGCAATACCGTTAATGAGAATGTAGGAGATTCACAGTGAAAAGGAGAAACAACTCTCTATACACATTTTTAAATGAAAAGGACTTGTTATGATCAACTCTATTCCAATAAATCTGAAAATTTAGGTTAGATGGATACATTTCTAGAAAGACACAAAGGTCAAAACTACAGGAAGGAATAGAAACCTGAAAATAGAGTAATGAGCATCAAAGATGGGCTTGGGAAGCAAAGAATACCTTCCCAACTTCCCTGTCCTAATGTGCCAGCTAGGGCATTTCAAAAACAAATCATTCCTCTCTTATACATGTTGTTCTAGAACACAGAAAAGGAGCAAAACTTTCCAAATCATTTTCTGAAGCTGGTGCATCTTTATTTTCAGAACCAGCTAAGGGTAGTACATGAGAAGAAAATTATGGATTAATGTCAACCATGTCATTGACTCCAACAGTGTACTACAAGCATCATTCATTATGATCAAATAAGATTTATCCCAAGATAGTGTCAAATGTCTGACCATTAGATTATTTTATTGTAATCTAAGTGCCAGACATTAAGCTTTTGATTGCCAAGGCATTCATGTCAAAGACATCCATCAAAAAGACACATGTTGGGGCGCCTGGGTGGCTTAGTCGGTTAAGCGTCCGACTTTCGCTTAGGTCATGATCTCNCCGGTTCGTGGGTTTTAGCCCTGCTTCTGGCTCTGTGCTTACTGCCAGCTCAGAGCCTGGAGCCTGTTTCAGTCTGTGACTCCCTCTCTCTCTGACCCTCCTCTGCTCACCCTCTCTCTCTCTCTCTCTCTCTCTCCTAGAAATAAATAAAAAATATTAAAAAAAAAAAAGACACATGTTGTCTGATACACAACTAGATAAAGAGCCAGGTGGCCCCTGCCCTAAGATTCCCCTTTTATAAATCCATAGGTGACCTAGATAATGCACCACTTGTGTGACCCTGCTTTTCCCTTCCTGCACTTTAATTCCAGCTCTTATGTATTAAATTCACCAATAGAGTGAGCCTGTGAAATCAGAGGCACCACTTCCTCAACTCCAGTAATGGCAGATCCCCAGGTCTCTCCTTCTCCCCAAACCTCACTGTGTGGCTCTGGGCTGCCAAGTGCCTTCCAGAACTTGTGAGTAATAAATTAATAAATCTTGGATTGTTTTCAAAGTTTCGTGATGGTTGTTGCTGAGGAGTGTCTTGCAGTCATAAGAACCACAAGGGCCAGTTGAGCCACAACATTGGTTCCTGTTTGGGGAAAGTCTGTGGGGACTTGCTACAGGTAGTAGGGACTCAGGCAAGTGCCCCTAGGCATTCCTAGCTGATCACCATCATTACTTTATATCAATAGGCTGAGACCACACAAAACACCTAGGAATGCCACGTGAAGTTTCAATATCAGAAAATCTATAATATGACCCAAAAGTCAATAAACCAAAAAAGAACATTCATATTAATTTCAAATGACTTCAACTCAGTAATTGCACAAACAGAATTTGATCAATTTTACCACATGGGAAAGATTATAAACCAAAAATCTATAGCAAATATATCTATGGAGAAATAAAATGCATTTCCTTGGAGATTATGCAAAAGGTAGGATGTCCTTTATTATTACAAATGTTTAACATAGTATTGAAGGTTCTAGATATCACTAAGACAGCAGAAGAAAATCAAGGCTACGAAGATTGTAAGGGAGAGATAAAATGGCTGTAAATGACATAATCTACATATTGCAAAAGACTGAGCCTCTGGAACCCCAATGCCCAAGTTCAAATCCAGACTCTGTACCTATAAAGCTGTGTGACTTTGGACAGATTCCTTCACCCTCCTCATGTCTGCTTCCCACTCTATATGATGGAGAAATAATGGTACCAACCTCTAAACATAAGTGAAAACATAAAAAGCTTATAGAATAGCGCTTAGTAAATAGTAAGCAACTCAACTGATGTTCTTTATCATTGTATTG
Organism: Hyaena hyaena; assembly: GCF_003009895.1. NCBI lineage: Eukaryota > Metazoa > Chordata > Mammalia > Carnivora > Hyaenidae > Hyaena > Hyaena hyaena. The sequence continues at coordinate 1,936,852 of NW_024080832.1, read as the reverse complement.
TTTTAATCTAGGTCAGTGATTCTGAAATGCAAAGTTTTCAAGGAACTCCTGTTAAAGTGTTTTTCCTTCCCTCCCACTACCCATACCATGTTGCCTTCTCTTTTGCACTGTGTCCCTAGTACCCCCAGCTCTGGGATGACTCACCAGGGCCTCTGCACCCAGGGATGCTGTAGGGCCACCTGGTCTTCAGAATTATGGTGCCAGGGATGATGCCCACCACACCCACCACCAGGCCCAGGGCACAGACCACAGTCTCCATTGTCTCAGGCATCTCAATCGGCTCCTGGGCCTCTGGTGCATGGAGGAAAACTAGAGTTAGAAAGTGCAGAGAGCAGGAGCTGGCCTCAGGTTTGGGAGTATGAAGAATTAGAAACAATGAGATCAGCGGTGAAATTTGGATAAAGTGGAAATAAAACACATGGAATTAAGGAAAGCAGATACTGTGGAAAGATGGATCCTGGATATAAAGATGGTGTCAGTACAGTGCTGGCAAAGGGTGGGGGCTCCATACTCCAGTGCTGAAGGAGAGGCCGGTCCAGACCCCAGTGTTCCACCTTGCAGTCATAGACATCTTCGGCCATGGGAATGAAGGTCAAGTAGTGGAACTTGTGGAACCTGAATTCTGTGCTGGGCAGGAAGATGCTCTCAGCTATACCTCTGGTGACTATCTGCCCATTATGCAGCCATGTGACATTGAGCACAGGCGGGAAGAACTTGTCCACATGGCAGATGAAGGTGTTGGGCTGTCCAAGCTCCACAGGCTCCTTGGGAAACACAGCCACCTCAGGAGTCTCTGAGAAGGGACAGAACCTGGTGAATCTGCTGCCTTTGACTGAATCTCAAAGGACCCCACCACCCCAGCACCTATATTCTCCCAGTTAGGGGCCACCTCCCTCAGGCTGACTCTTTGCTACCCCCCCCCCCCACAGGCTTCCAGGTCAGTCATAGCTTCCCAACTCTTGACTGGCCTCCCTCAGCCCAACCTTTTTCTTGAATAAGAAGAAAGTGTCTCCTTTGATGACATAAGCACCCAGCTTTGTAAGCTAAATATTGCTTGCTCATGGGGAGAGGTTCATTCATGAGTGGGCATCTAGGTCTCCCATTCTCTATGCAGCAGATGGGCCCTCCCATCCCTGCAGTTGGGCAGTAGAGAAATAAGCAAGAGCAAGCAGTACCATTTGTGGCCCTGGTGTGGTTGGACCGTTGAATCAGGGTGTTCAAGTTCTTCTTTGCCATGACAATGTTGCCAATACCCCTCCAAGCATCAAAGTTGAAGGCATGAATAAACTCTGGCAAATGCCAGATGGTCTCCTTCTTATCCAGGTCCACATAGAACTGCTCATCCTCATCAAACTCAAACATATACTCCCCAGAGGGTGTGTGTGTCTGGACAAACTCGACATACGTTGACACGTGGCCCACTGCATGAAGAGGAAGAAGCGAGATTGGAGAACAGATGACTATGTAAGACAGTAAACAGAACACAGGAAGCAAGGAGATAAGGAAATAGTAATAACATGAATGAAGAACACAGAAAATGAGAACTGCAAACTGAAAGAAAAGAAATAGGAAGAAACAATGAGAGAAACGACTTACTGAAAATTCAGTTTGTTTCCCTTTATTCTCAAAAATTTAAGCATCTATCACTCCAGTACAAGAATCATGACCCTGGACATAATAATAAGGTAATATTTATGGAGGACTTATTATGCATTCAATTTATTCTTTGCAACTTCATGCCCCAGGTAAAGCATTCTTTTGTATATTAGGGACCTGTCCATAGAGGTTAAATAACAAGCCCAAGGTAGCACGATTCCTGGTAGAAGAAAGATTGGATTGAATCATCCTCTCCACTCACACCCACAACATCTCAGAATCCTTGCAGGAGCAGACATATAAAGTTAATGATAAAGTCCCAGAAGGGAGAGTGGAATAAAAATCTTCCAGAGTGGAAAGTTTTTTAAATTGTGAAGGAAATGAAAAGATGTCCAGAGTCTTAGTGTTACTTACAGACTTTTAGTTACTTTTTTGGCTTTAGAATAAAATGGTAGGTCATGTAACTTTGTCCACAATGCTTTTATTTAAGGCATATTAAATTTTCAAGTATTATCATTCACACAACATTCACAAATGTCCTTGTTGACTTTATGTTTTTAAGGGTAGTTTCCACTGGAAATAGAAGTTGTTGCATTTGAAACACCTATGGGATAGCATCTTAGTTTTACCTGATGTGTAAGAAAGAGCAAAAGATTGACAACAACAAAAAATATATTAGTATTACAGTAGAACAATAAAAATGAGGCAGTTTGGGGCTGAGAAAAGGAAAGGAATTAGGAGGAAGTGACACTCTGGGGCTCACTGGTCTAACTCCAGAATCAAAGATTCAAAGATTTGCCCTCCAGCTCCAACATGAGAAGAACTAATCCTCTTCTTATATGCTTTTAGTGACAGGATCCACTGTGCATTGTGAAGTAAATTATACTCTTACAGATGTTTCCTTTCATTCAGTCAAAAAGGACTTTACTGTGAATTTTCACTTTCTAGGCACTAAAGCTATAACTCAAATGACATGGTCTTTGTCCTCAAGTTGTTTGAGATCCAAAGAATGAGAGAGACAAAGACAATTAGTATATATGTGGTCATCACTATGTGTTATCACAGGGTATACACAGGTGCTGCTTGGGAGCAAATGGAGAGCATTAAAATGCGATTGAAGTAAGGCTTCCTAAAGACGGTCTTTATATGAGGTTAGCCAAGCAGAGATGGAGAGAAGTGGTGTCTCTAGCAGGAAACATAGGAGCAGAGAGGCATGGGACTTCTTGGAGGACTGTAGGTCCTTGGATATGACTAGAGCTCAGAGGGTGTGGAGGGCTATGTTGGGATCTGACTTGTATGATAATTGCAGGTGTTTGAATTTGATCCAGAGACCCTGGAAAATAATTAAAGGGTCTTAAGAGAGTAACACAATCAGATTTGTACTTGAAAGTGGCAGCTGGAGGGATGATGGGTTGGAGGAGGCTCATTTGTAAGCAAGACAAGTAGGACTCTTCAGCAATTGGGTGACAAGTGATGAAGGTGTAGATGGGGCAGTAACATAGGGTAAGAATAAGAGAGGATGAGTGCGAATGGCATTGAAGAGATGAGAAGCCACAGGAATCTGTAAATGCTGTGGTGGAAACAGGGATACGAAGGAGTCCAGAATACCCACGCAATATGGAGAATTGTGGCATCAGTGACTGAAAAAGTAACGAAGGACAAGAAAGTGATTGAGAGAAGATAAAATATCCTTCTGGGGACATAATGGGTTTGAATTTCTGGGTGACCAAGTGGAGTTGATTTGAGGGCAGTTAAAATAATGGATGGATCTCAGGCTAGACTGGGCTAGTGACCTAGACTAGGAGTCCTCATGGTAGATGAAGTTATAAGCTTGGATTGGGTCACCCAAGATGTGTACAAAGTCATCATAGCAGGGTCAGAGTGTGTGATCTTGTGTCCTAGCAAATACGACATTCAAAAAGGGGGCTGGAGGCACCTGGCTGGCTCAGTCAAAGGAGCATGTGACTCTTGATCTCGGGGTCATGAGTTCAAGCCCCATGTTGGGTGTAGAGATCACTTAAATAAATATTTTTAAAAAGAAGCTGCAAAGGAGAGGACTAATGAGTAGGAAGAAAAAGAAAACAAAGAGGAAGTGTGCACCTCAAGACAAAGAACAAGAGAAAAATTCCAGGAAGGAGGAAGTGGTCACATTGCAAATATTACTAATGACACAGGTAAGATACACATGGAGAAGTGACCACTGGTTTTGGTTGTAGGGAGGCTACTAATGGCCTCACTGAGAGCAGCATCAGAGATGTGAGGAGACAAAAGAGAGAATGCAGTGGGCTGAGGACTGAGAGAAACAGAGGAAAGTCCAAAGCAGACATTGCAGACTCCAATTTCAAGAAGTTTACCTCTGAAATTTAAAACAGAGAGAGATTCTTCACACTGTGACATGGGGCTCATGAGACGTCTCATATCTCAGCCTTTTCATTTCCAGAATAATAAATGCACTCCTGTAAAAGTTGTTGTGAAAATGAAATGAGAGTTGGCATTTGCTCAGTATTCAATAAACAAAGGTTTTTACTGCTGTCAGAAAGAAAAAAAGCAAAAGACCTCATATAGTAGGAAGAAGAAGGAAGAAGAGAAATAGGAGAGAAAACAGCACCTGTGGGCTACAAATCTCCTTATAGTCTACACCCTCTCTGGCCCACCAGAGCACTCACCCCTGATGGCCCCAGTTCCATGGGAGCTCAGAAGGCCAGCCAGGGAGATGACTTGCAGCATCATGACTTGGGTCTGTCTCCTTATGTCTTTAAGGTGCATCTGCAGTGACTGTTGTGAGCCAGACAGTGAGGAGAAAATGAGGCAGTGCACGGCAAGGTGGAGCTCTGAATCCAGAACTTATTTCCCTATTCCGTTGAGGAAGAAAGGGTGGAGGTGAAACAACTCAACCAAAAAATGTCATAAGGGGCATCTCTGGCTGGGGAAGAAAATGAGAGAACCACTGGGAGAGGAAGTGGGAGAGCTGTCAGATCCAAGGTGGCTCGGAAAGTCCCAACCTATGTGGGATTTGGGAATAAGAGAAAGAAAACTATAAAAGAGACATCATAACCATCTTCCTCTTTGCCTGGATGGCTCAGTCAATACAGCATGCTACTCTTAATCTCAGAGTTGTGAGTTCAAGCCCCTCGTTGGACATGGGATCCTACTTAAAGCTCTCTCCACGGTGAACACCCTCCCCCTTGCATGGACATGTTCCGGAACAGTACAAGTCCTAAGCAGTGTGTTAACCATTTAGAGGGTTAGACTATCCATTGCAGAACTCAGAATTAGTCCTGGGAGCTGTACAAGCAGTCACACAAAGTGTGTGGTGTGTATTTTCTCCTCTCAGCGGTTCTGTAGATCTTAGAAGCAGAAAGAGGATTGACTAAGGGTCTCTGGGTTATAGTAGCAGATAAAGCATGGGAGTAACTGTACCACTTTATACAAATTATTTGGCCTTTCTGGGCCACAGTTTCTTCATTTTTGAAATGGAGATGGTGGCACTGTGTATCAGTAATTAATTCTGTGAGGGTGACATGGAAGCATCCATATAAAATGCTTTAGAAACTTACAGATCTGAGAGCTTTGAATAGACCAATGAAGTTATCAAAGACCATCCTCTTTTTTCTCAGTTCAATATGCGTATATATTTTGGTAACTTTTAAACACCAAACAATCCAACAACCAATACAGCTGGTTCCTGAAATACACTCCCTCAGAACACACAACCTAAAAAGACAATGACAAAACAAATATAATTTCCAATAAATGTATTAAGTACTTAAAGTATTGATGAACTGAGTAAAAGCAGATAAAATTATTTAAGTTTTCTATTAGGAAATTGTTTCTGATGCATTATAGCAAAATGGTCAGGCACAGGCTTCAAAAACCTGTTTCTGCTACTTCCTGCCTTTTTTTAAAGCCCACTGTGACTTATTTCTTCTCATGAAGAATGGAAATTATTATGCCATTGGCTTATTGTGAAATCTAATTGGGACGTGATACTCAGAATTTGTGAATCTCTTAAAACAGGCTTGCATGTAGTCAGGGATCAAGAAATGTTAATTATTATAATGCAGGACTGGTTCAAAGCTCATGAGATTCTTTATCAAATACAATGTATTATTTGATCCACTAGTATAAATTCTGTAGTTTTACCAATAACACCAGAGTAACTTTCTGTAGCACTCTCCTTTAGTGTAGTTCCAAACCCCTCTATAAAAAAAACAAAAACAAAAACAGCACATCAGGGAAAGATGTAATGTAATTAGACTTAATGTGAAATGATTAGGGAAATTGTCAGTAACAGCAACATTTAAATAAAGCTGCCTTATATTACCACATTCTATATGAAGAAGAAATAAAAGAGTAATAATTAGAAATGAAACAATTAAGGGGTGCTTGGGTGGCTCAGTAGGTTAAGCATCCAACTTCAGCTCAGGTCATGATCTCACGATTTGTGTGTTCAAGCCCCGCACTGGGCTCTGTGCTGACAGCCTGCTTAGAGCTTGGAGCCTCCTTCAGATTCTGTATCTCCCTCTCTCTCTGATCCTTGCCTGATCACCCAGTCTCTCTCTCTCAGAAATAAATTTAAAAAAAAAAACATTAAAAGAAAGAAATAAAACAATTAAGTGTTTTTTGCTTTCTGCTTATCTGCCTGGAAACATCAAAGAATTCCTCTAAAATTATCAAAGGTATATATAAAAATTATCAAAGGCATAACATGGTAAATATAATATCAATCATAACAAATAAATTCCTGTATGATACTAAGAATCATCATGAAGTTTTGAAGAAAAGTTATCCATTCACAAAAGTCACTACCTATAAAAAAATACAAGATCAACTTCAATGACATATTTCAAAACAATATCATTAAGAGAAAGATGATTTGACTTTTTAATTTAATAAGGAATGGTGTTCACCATGGAGGAGGGATGATGTTCCTAGGGAGGAAAATATATAAAATAATCAAGCCTTATGACTTAGCCTGTTGCTCAAAATGAGACTCTCTTCCCTTATACTGTCTTCAGTGAATCTTACACCCTAAAGAATCATGTGCTTTACCCCAAACTTCTGCCTGGTAAGTGACAATTCCTGCTTATTGGTTCCTTTTTCAGATTCTGGTCACACCCAGGGACTATAGAAGGTTTGCCAAGCTCTCTATATTTTAGGAGTGAGGCCCACTGACTGAGAGACGCTCTGACTGCAAGTCTCTCAGCCCCCGTCCTTTCCCAGGCTCCAGGATCCTGAGGATCACCTGGGCCTCAGGGATGGCAACTCTCATGATGTTCTTGGTGATGCTGAGCTCCCTTTTGGTTCAGAGCAGAGACACCCCAGGTAAGTGCAGAGCTGCTATTCTAGGAGAATCTACCTCAGGGAAATGATCTTAGGGGGCCTTCCATGTGGGCCTACTCTGTGAGAAAGGATATGGGGCTCTGACATCATGCAGGGGCTGCTAGTCTCACCAGAGAGAGAAGGAAATCAAGGTGTGTGTATGATGAGGACAATGGTACTTGGTGCTCTGGAGTGATTTGGAGGGATATGTTTCTCAGAGAGGGGTCATCAAAATGGCATTTCAACGTCAAAGATCAGAAAGGGGAAATTATGGTTAGTTTGCATTGTCCAGGATTTGAAGATCTCTCTATAGAATCAGTGCTCTAGGTAGGCACCCCTTCCGCAGAACCCTCATTCCATGATCAGTGATGGCCAGACCAACAGAGGAGGGTGACAAGCACAAGCTGTGGTTAAGGCCAGCAGGATACCAGTTGCAGCTGTCCCTCACATCAGACATCAGGAGTCGGATCAGGGCAGATCAGGACAGGGCCAGAGAAGAAGTGAGAAACAGGAAATGACGTCTTCTAGTTCCCATTCACCTCCAAGAAGACCATGTGTGACAGAATGGTGAATTTGCTTACGCTAATTCCTCAGCCTCAGGGTGGCTGGGTGGCTCAGTTGTTTAAGCGTCTGACGGCTCAGGTTATGATCTCGCGGTTGGTGGGTTCGAGCCCCACATCAGTCTCTGTGCTGACTGCCAGCTCAGAGCCTGGAGCCTGTTTCAGATTCTGTGTCTCCCTCTCTCTCTGACCCTCCCCTGCTCACGCTGTCTCTCTCTCTCTCTCTCAGAAAAAAAAAAATTTTAATTAAAAAAAATTTCTCAGCCTCTTCATCCCCATCCATAAGGCCAGCCCCATTTCTTCCTAAGTATCAGGTACTATGGGGCTTTTTCCTCAATTTCCAGGTGTAGTAAGCATCTGAAACTCCCAAATCCATCTGCTCAGACTCCATCCCAAAATACACATTTCTCAGATAGAGGGAAGAGAAAATTTCAGACATCTATGACTCAGATGGGCAGAGAGTTGGACAGGGCAGCTCAGCCATGCACGTGTGCTTACACATGAGAGAAGAAATGAAGAAGCGAGAATCCTAGACAGCTGAAGGGGCTGTGGAAGTAGCTGGTGAGATGGGATAGTGTCCCACAGGACATGAGAGGGGAGGCATTGCCGTTCTGATAGTGGTGGGTAGTGGTAGTGGCGGAGGTTCATATTAGTACATTGGAAATCAGGGCTAGGGTCTGCTTTGGAGTGAACAGAGAGTGGTGGGTGGTGGGAGGGGTGGGGTGAAGTGGAGAAGCCAGTGAGTTCAGATGTAAGAGGAATGAGTGGAGACTCCCTGCCCTGTGAGAGAGACACCTGGGGGTGGGGGTGAGTGGACCCAGAGCTCTCTGCCCAGCTTTGATGCTGAAGAACTCATTGCTGGGTGAAATGTGGAGTCCAAGAAACTTGGATCCAATGGGCTAGGCACATTCCTTCATTTCCTTCTTATGCTTCCAACTCCTTGGGATTTCTTCAACTTCCAACAGAGCAGAAATAAAAAGAGAGAAAAAGGGAGAAGCTGGCTTAACAGGGCCTGGGTGACACTGAAACTGTTGACAAAATGCTAGTGACTATTGGGTCATGAAGAAAATTGTGGAGAAAGGAAGCATCCAACTCATGGATGAAACAGTAGCTCTTAGAGCTGCTTGAAACATCCTTTGTTCATGGCATTTTCCATCCTGGCATTTAGGCCCTGAGCCTAAAATGGCCCTATCACACACCTTCGGAGCAGAAGACACCTGGGGATTTAAACTTTTGTTTACCCCACTTCTTCTATCTCCCTTTCCCAAGTGAAAGAAGAGTGGAAAGAAAAACTATCAGTATTAAGTTAATAAAAGCTTCTTTTCAAGTATTAATGTCATGCTTCAAAGGGCAGCTCCTTTTGAGCCATTCTGAACAAACCATGCTCTGGCTTTCATTTCTTTCTGTCTCCACGTAATCTACCCCATCATAGCTTGACAAGGGGAAGGACTCTAGCCTCCAGGGACCAGGGCCAGACTCTACGCTCTAGGTCTTATTTTTTCCTTGTGTTTATTTGTTTTGTTTCTTAAATTCCACATATGACTGAAATCACATGGTAGTGTCTTGTTTTTCTCTGACTGACTTATTTCACTTAGCATTATACTGTCTAGCTCCACCCATGTTGTTGCAAATAGCATGATTTCATTCTTTTTTATGGCTGAATAACATTCCACTGTATCTATACACTACATCTTCTCTATCCATTCATCTATTGATGGACACTTGGACTGCTTCCATAGTGTTTTCATATTCTTTGGGTAAATAGCCAGTAGTGTAATTACTAAATTCTTATTTCTATTTTTAATTTTCTCTATTTCTGTTTTTAATTTTTTGAGGACCCTTCATACTGTTTTCCACAGTGGCTGCACCAGTTTGCATTCCTACTAACAGTCATAGCAAAATTTTTCTAGAGAAGTCTCCTGAGGCAAGGGAAATAAAAACAAATTATTGAGACTACATCAAAAAAATTTTTAAAGTCAATTGCTTTTAAAAAGAAAGCATTGCAAAAAAAAAAAAAAGAAAGCATTGCAACCACTATTGGGAACTAACAGAACTGTGTCTTGATTGAAAAACAGGTGGGGAAACTTCTTAGTGGAACAGGAAATGGAGTTTGATGTGGGAGGGTAGAGCAGGCAAGGCAGGTAGAAGATAGATATCACAGACTCCAAACTGGATGGGGCCAGGGGCTCAGAGGCTGGGGGGCAGAGCACAGAGCAAGAAAAACAGGCTCAGGAGATCTGAGAGAAATGAAGTGCTGCACAGCCCCTAAAAGTTGAATGGGGCTCCCTGAGGCTTATGTGGTGGCTCCTGACGTTACTCCTCCCCCTCCCTGCCTGAGCAACCAGTTAAGCAACTTCAGATGAGGCATATGGAGCCCTGAGGGAGGACAAGGACTCTGACAAGACCACCCACCCAAATCAACTCTAGTCATCTCTGCAGTGACAGAGACTATAGCCAGACCCCCTCACACCCTCCTCCAACTGTTAGGAGGGCCTGTTTAGGCCTCTTGACAGCCACCTGGAAAGGGTCCTGAGCAGCAGGTAGAGCTTCATCTGGAGCTGGGCTCCCCAAGCTCAACCCTGAACTGACACAGTGAGCCTCGTGTTGACATGCTCTTCAAACATCCTTTACTTCTGAGACTGTGCAGCGTTGCCCTCATTTCTGTGGTCTGGGAAGCTGTGCCATAAATTCATTCTGGAGTTTCTGTTTATGATACATTTTAAGTCACATAGAGAAGCTGCAAATTAAAGACTTTCAACAGACAATTGTGGACCCCTAATTAGATTCCAGGCAGCCAGTAATGTATAATCAATTCTTTGCTGGCCAGCATTACCCTGATAACAAAACCAGACAGACGATACAAGGAAAGAAACTGCAGACCAATATCCATAATGAACATATATTCAAGATGCTCAAAAGAGGGGCATCTGGGTGGCTCAGTGGGTTAAGCATCCACCTCTTGGTTTTGGCTCAGGTCATGATCTCACGGTTGGTGGGCTCGAGCCCATGTTGGGCTCTGCGCTGACAGCACAGAGCCTGATTGGGATTCTCTCTCTGCCCCTCTCCCCATATGCTCATGCTCTCTCTCTCTCTTTCTCAAAATGAATAAATAAACATTTTTAAATGTTTTAAAGATCCTCAAAAGATTAACAAGTAAACCAATTCAACAGCATATTAAAGGAATTATACACCATGACTAAGTGGGATATATCCCTGGGATGCAAGGATAAGTGACGTAAACAAATCAATCATGTGATACACCACATCAACAAAGTAAAAGGGAAAGCAATACATGATCATCTCAACAGACACAGAAAAAGCATTTGAGAAAATTCGACATCTATTCGTGATTAGACTCTCAACAAAATAAGTATAGAAGAAACTTAAACTCAAAGCAATAAAGATCATATGTGAAAAGCCCACAGCTTACCTTATCAATGCAGAAAAACTGAGAGTTTTTCAAGATCTGATTTAAGCAAGGATGTCCACTCTTGCCTCTTTTCCATAGTTATGGAAGTTCTGGCCAGAACAATTAGACAAGAAAAAGACATAAAAGATAGCCAAACCAGAAAAGAAGTGGAATTATCTATGTTTGTGGATGATAAGCTATTATAGACAGAAAATCCTTAAAGACTAAAAAAAAGAAAAAAAAGGCAATTAGAATTCATCAACAAATTCAGTAAAGTTGCAGGATATTAAGTCAACATACAAACATCAAACACCTTTTTATACACAGACAATGAACTATCTGAATAGAAGTTAAGAAAACAATCACACTCACAATAGCAACAAAATAGTATAAAACACTTAGGAATAAACTTAACCAAAGAGGTGAAAGACATGTACACTGGAAATTATAAAACATTTGCCAAAGAAATCAAAGAAGACAGAGGTAAATGAAAAGATTGGACTGGAAGAATATTCATACTACCCAAAATGATATACAGAGTCCATGCCATCCTTTTCAAAACCCCAATGGTATTCTTTATGGACAAAGAACAAACAACTAAAGTTCATATGGAATCACAAAAGACTCTGAATGATCAAAACAATCTTGAGCAAGAAGAGCAAAGCCTCACATTTCCTGATTTCAAAATATATTACAAAGCTCTAGTGATTAAAACAGTATAATACTGGGGTACCTGGGTGGCTCAGTTGGTTAAGTGTCCAACTCTTGATTTGGGCTCAGGTCATGCATGATCTTAGAGTTTGTGGATTTGAGCACTATGTCAAGCTCTGTGCTGTTAGCGTTTAGGATTCTCTCTCTCCCTTGTTCTCTCTGCCCCTCCCTTGTTCTCTCTCTCTCAAAATAAATAAATAAACTTTAAAAAAAAAACCACTATGCTACTGACATAAATACAGACATATAGAGCACTGGAACATAATAGCCCAGAAATAAATCCACACATCTCAACAAGAATGCCAAGAACATACAATGGGGGAAGATAGTCTTCAATAAATGATGCTGAGAAAACTGGATATCCACATGCAGAATAATAAAATAGGATGCTTATCTCATACCATATGTAAAAATCAACTCAAAAATTATTAGCGACTTCAATGTAAAATATGAAATTATAAAACTCCTAGAAGAAAACATAGAAGAAAACCTTCTTGACATTGGTCTGAGCAATAATTTTTTGGATATGACATCAAAAGCACAGGCAATAAGCAAAAACAAATAAAATTGCATTAAACTAACAAGCAATTTACTAAATTTATTTTCAAAATACAGGAACTCATGCAACTCAATAGGAAAAAAAAAACTGATTAGAAAACCAGCAAAGGACCTAAATAGACATTCCTCCAAAGAAGACATACATTTGGCCAAGATGTATATGAAAAGATACTCAGCTTTACTAATTATCAGGGAAATGCAAATCAAAACCACAATAAGATACCATCTCACACCTATGGGTACTCAACTTTACTAATCATCAGGGAAATGCAAATTAAAACCACATTAAGATACCATCTCACACCTGTTAGAATGGCTAGTATCACAAAGATGGAAGAAGATTAATGATTCTAGGATGTGGAGAAAAGATAACCCTGCACACCACTGGTGGGGATATAAGTTGGTGCAGCCATTATGGAAAACAGAATGGAGGTTCCTCAAAAATAAGTTAAAAATAGATGTGCATGGGTGGCTCTGTTGGTTGAATGTCCAACTCTTGATTTCAGCTCAGGTCATGATCCCAGGGGCCGCTGAGTGTGGAGCCTGCTTAAAATTCTCCCTCTCTCTGTCTCCCTCTGCCCCTCTCTCCTGATTACACTTTCTTGCTCTCTAAAAAAAAATAAGAAGAAGAAGAAGTAAAATTAGAACTACCATATGGTCCAAGATCCAACAATCCCACTTCTGGGCATATATCCAAAAGAAATGAAATCTGGATTTCGAAGAGATATCTAAACTTCCATGTTCATTTCAGCATTATTCACATAGCCAATATATGGACACAACTTAAATGTCCATGGACAGATAAATGAATAAAGAAAATGTGGCATATATACACAACAAAATACTCTTCAGCCTTTAGCAAGAAGGAAATCCTTACATTGCAACAACATGGATGAACCTGTAGGATATTATGCTCGGTGAAATGGACCAGATGTAAAAAAGAAAAAAAACAAAAAACAAAAAAACAAGTACTGCATGATCTTACTTGTATGTGAAATCTAAAATAGTCAAATTCATAGAAATGGTACCAGGGACTGGGTGAGGTGGAAAATGGGGAGATATTTTTCAAGGAGTACTACGTTTCAGTTATGCAAGATGAATAAGTTCTAGAGAACTATGTACAGCAACATGACTGTCAACAATAGTTGACAATATTGTATTGTGTACTTGAAATTTAAGAAGGTAGATTTTGGGTGTTTTCGCTACAAAAAAAGAAAAAAAGGCAATTGGTAACTGTATGAGATGGTGAATATGCCATTTGGCTTATGAATATTTCAAAATGTATACATGTGTCAGGCAATCAGTTTTTATACCTTCAATACGCATGGTTTCTTAAATTTTATTTTAGAGAAAAAGAGAGAACGTGCACGAGCAGGGGAGGGAGAGAGGAGGATTGAGAGAGAGAGAGAGAGAGAGAGAGAGAGAGAGAGAATCCCAAGCAAGCCCCATGCTCAGCATGGAGCCCAGTGTGGGGCTTGATCCCACAATCTTGTGATCATGACCTGAGCCAAAATCAAGAGTCAGACTTTCAACCGACTGAGCCACCCAGGCGCCCCTATATGATGTTTTATTATCAAATACATGTCAATAAAACTGGAAACATTTTTTTTAAAAACAAAATCAATTATCTGCTCATTCTCTGACTCATAAGTATTTTCTAAGGCCACTGTTAGATGCTGTATACAGATATAAACAAAAGAATAACTTGCTTAAAAATGTTCAAGTGTAAAGAACAGCACAAGACATGGGGGGAAAAATCATACTGTCTGTGTGTCCCTAATGTGATCACTGTGATAAGATTCTAGAACACACAGAGAATGCACCACCCTTTTTTTTTTTAAGTTTATTTATTTATTTTGAGAGAGAAAGAGAGCAAGCATGAGTGGAGGAGGGGCAGAGAGTAAAGGAGAGAGAAAATCCCAAGAAGGCTCCCCACATGGAGCTCGAACTAATGAACATGAGATCATGACATGAGCTGAAATACAGACTCAGATACTTAACCGACTGAGCCACCCAGGCGCCCCACACTTACCCATTCTAATGGGTTTCCCACATAGTTTTTGTTCCTATGCATTCTCCCAAAATATATATTTCTCATGTGCCTATATGTTTAACATTCCTACTTGATGTTATAAAGTATATTGTTTTCTTTTTCTGTCATTCAGCATAATAACAATAAGATCTGTCAAGGGAGTGAAGAGTACCATCATTTGGTTTCTTCTAAGGGTTGAGTAATATTCCATGGTGCACATGGACAAAAGTAGTATTTGCTGTCCCAGGGATGATCACACTGACTGACTTCTGCCAACTCATCAATTTCACAAATACAAAATCAATTTCACAGCCAGCAGCAACGTGTAACAAGTTGTGGGAGTGCTGGGTCATATGACATATATCTCTTCAATTTGACCGAGTGTCCCCTGAGTGCTATTCTGACCATCTGAGGTGGCTCCACTCCACCAAACAATATGTGAGCTTTCTTCATACTCCCAGGCACCAGTCTGGAAGAACCCAGCTCTCTACATGTTCTGAGTCTGATAGATTTCAGCCTCATTTCCTTCTAAATTTTCGATTTTCTTTCCAGTGATGAACCACAGTCTGCTTTGCAAGTTTCCTCTCCTATAAATCACCTCACTCCTTTCCTACTTCTCTATCACAGTCCTTTACTTTGCATGTGTTTTAGGAGTTGCTTATATATTTTAGATATGAATCCCATGTCAATTGTAGACATCGCAAGTCTACTTCTTTTTTTTTTTTTTTTTTAAAAGGGTGGAATTTAATCTTTATTTACAGGACGCTGCAAGATATGAGATTCCACATAGAAATACGAAACTCACTGAGAGGAGAAGCTTCATACAGTTTGTACAGTTTGGAACTGTTCAAGTATAGTTTCCATTCTAAAAAGTGCTACAATAACAAAACACATTTAAAAAGAGTTCTGAGTAGAGAAACAGGAAGACAAACTTATACCAATAGTCTACTTCTATTCCCTAGTAACTTCTTAGTGGTGGCCCTTGCTTAACTGAAGTATTAAAAATTACTGTAATTCCTTTCATTCTGTTTTTGCCTCATGTTTCAAATTTGCTTAAGAAACCCTTCCTCACCCCCCCTATTCATTATCATATTCTCCTATCCATTCTGATACTAACCTCATAGTCTACTCCTCATAGAGCTTTACATCTACCAGAGGCGGAGTACTTGCTATGAGTTCAATGGGACGCACCGCTTCCTGGAGCAGTGTATCTACAACAGAGAGCTGTTCGTCCAGTTCGACAGTGACAGTGCTGCGGGGGTGTTTGTGGCGGTGTCTGAGCTGGGCCTCGTAACTGCCAAGAACTGGAACATCCGGAAAGAGTTCCTGGCGCTGAGGCAGAACGCAGTGGACACGGTGTGCAAGCACAACTTCGAGCTGGACGAGGGTTTCACGCTGCAGCGCAGAGGTGAGGGTCAGGTGGGAAGGTGCCGACTCTGGAAGGGGGTGGGCTTGGGCAGCAGAGGAGGAGGAAGGCCCCCCACCCGGTCTCAGAGCCCGTCACAATACAGAGGGGCCAAGATCAGCGTGAAAAGGGCCAGACTCCCTGCTAATCAAACATGAAAGAGCGAAAAACATTGGGTTTGTGAATCTTGTTACAGACTTTTTTTCCTGGTAGAAGAGGCTAGGAGACATATAGGTTAAAATGAAAAACAAATTAAGCTACTTCATTTTGTCTTCCTTTTTTTTTTTAATGAAAATATCAGACTGCAAGATCAAAGGAATCTATTGACTGAATATATCCTGATTCCGAGATAATATTTGGCAGGATTATGCATTCTTTTGAACAAGATGAGTAAATATAAATTCAAGGCATAGCCTGTTCAACATTTCTGCTCAAAGAATGTTAGTTACTATCTCTTACATTTCCAGCGCAAAGTGTTAGCACCAACTTTACCCTCTTCTGTTCTTCTGTGCTCTTTCTTTATTGAGTATGACAAGGTCATTCTTAGAACAGCTGAATGTTTCATTCTGTTGTTCCTACTATGTTCTTCATTTTTGGCCTCTAAATACCTTAATAGATATGATTCATGTTTAACATCTGAGAAGTCATTTGGATTTTAAAAAATCGCTAAATGCACTGCTTTGGGGTCGCAGCTGTCATAACAAGATTCTTGTCCCCTCCTAGTCCAGCCTACCGTGAACATCTCTCCCTCCAAGAAGGGGCGCCTGCAGCACCACCGCCTGCTTGTTTGCCACGTGTCAGATTTCTATCCTGGCCACATTCAAGTCCGCTGGTTCCTGAATGGACAGGAGGAAACAGCTGGGGTTTTATCTACCAACCCGATCCATACCGGAGACTGGACTTTCCAGATCCTGGTGATGCTGGAAATAACCCCCCAGCAGGGAGATGTCTACACCTGCCAGGTGGAACACCCCAGCCTGGACAGCCCTGTCACCGTGGAGTGGAGTGAGTTGCTCCCCGATGACCCTCTGGACTCCAGGCTCTGAGGTCTGCTCATTCTGTCTTGTGTCACTATGCACTGGGGTCACACCACCCCATATTGTTCCTCATCAACCTAACCACCATCTCTGCTGGAGCAGTGAAGATGTGGTGATTCAAGTAGACATTTGTCCTGCCCTGGGCGAGTCTGAAGAATCTCTCCTTGTCAAAGCAAAAACTGAGAAAGGCAATTGCATTCATGACTGGTTCTCAGACACGGGAACTGCCTCTCTCTTCAGTCTCTGTTCAGTCCCTTAAGCTTGGACTTAATGGGCTGAATAAAATCAGCATTTGCCTCCGGTGGAAGTCATCACTCTGAGGCCCAAAACTCTAGAGTGCTTTCCACCTCTGCTCCTTCTCCATAGTGGCTCCAAGCTTGGCCTTATCCTCTTCTTTTTCTCTCCGCGTGGATTAGATCAGAGTCCAGGCCTCAGACAGGGTTTTGGGATTGTGGCAGATGAAGGCGAGATTGACCCTGAGTTCTGTTCTTCCCAGAGGCACAGTCTGATGCTGGCTGGAGTCGGAGTCTTCATGCTAGGGCTCATGGCCATCGGAGTGAGCTTCATTCTCTGTTTTAGAAGCCAGTGAGGTAATAAGAAACTTCTGGAAAGTGGTTTTTACTGTCTTTCCACTGTCTCACTCTCCTATTCTTCAGTGATGAAGTTATGACAAAAAAACAAAACAACATAGCAAAAGAGGCCACTGAAATCAGATTCTGTTAAGGCAAAGACAGCCTGTAGGGAGGAAGATGGCTACACTGAATCTGACCCAGTAAGATACCTGAGGCTGCTGGTTACCCTATTCTGCAGGGTGTTCTCTGAAGCCTGGGGTAGACTCACACCCATAGAGTGGGTCCTGCTTTCATTCCCAGTGACATGGGGACCACGGTGCACACATTTGGATAATTTTCTAATGTGTTGATGTTCTTTATTCTCTCAATGACCAAATTCATCTTCCCTCTTACTTTCATTTCAGGATAACAGAGACTTCAGCCAACAGGTGGTAGTTCTGCTCCCTTCTTCCTTCTTGGGATGGAAATCATTTAATTGCAACATAAGTTTGGGAGCATTCAGTGAGGATGCTACATTTAGGCCATGTCATAGGCAGTGCCCTGAGACTGAGGAGAAACTCTCAGACGCTGCTCCTTTTTTTCAAGTTGAGTCAAATTGCCCCCAACTCTTGGTCCCATTTTCATCTGTAGGTGGATGTGGCCACAAAGCATGACTTTGCCCCATTGCTGAAAGAAGCTCCAGAAACTCTTCTGTTTTTCTTAGGCCAACATTCAGCCACTCTCTATAATATTTTTCTCTCCTGGGACTCTAGAGGGAAAAGGAATATAGTCTTTGAGCTTAGGTTGTTTTACATTCTTCTTCTTCTTTTTACATTTATCTCTTTATTTTGAAAGAGAGTGAGCACAATGGGGGTGGGGCAGAGAGAGAAGGAGAGAGAGAATCCCAAGCAGGCTCCACACCATCAGCGCAGAGCCCGCCATAGGGCTCTAACTCACAAGCTGTGAGATCATTGCCTGAGCAGAAATAAAAAGTTGGACACTCAACCAACTGAGCCTCCCAGACACCCCTTAAATTCTTCTTCTTCTTCACAGGAATCCTGAACTGATCTCAAATATCACATGTAGCCTTGGAACAAGCGGTTCTGACACTCCTGTTGTCCAGCAACCTCCCACTTCCAAAAAGGATATTACGGCTAAATTGTGTCACTTGATGCCAGTTTCTGAGTGTCCACATTTTAATTCAATGTACTTACTCTTTCTCAGGTTCTTCCAGTCTATTGAGGGACTTTTCCTGAGGAACATAAACCATCTAAATCCAATAGTGTTGTTCTTTCTTTTTGAGAAGAAAGAGATGGTCATGTGGCCATCCTTATGGTTGAAGGGTTTGATGATCATTGGACAGGTCATTGTTGTTTTACCCAGGCATGGAGAAATAAACTTCTTGGTGGTGATTAATTCTCCTTCTTCAGTAAGAGAGCAACGGATAGAGGACCTCCTGAAATTTGCTTTACTTCATTGTAGAAGACCAAATTCATTCTGCATTTTCACCAGTTGAGGGGTGGAACCATTATTCCTAGAAACCCCAGATGGAACAGACACTGAGCCTGGATTTTGCCATTGCCATTCATATAGGACTGATAAAGCATGTCAATCATTAAGTATATGCTTCCCAATGGGGCACCTGGGTGGCTCAGTTGGTTAGGCATCTGACTTCAGCTCAGGTCATGGTCTCGCAGTTCATGGGTTCAAGCCCTGTGTCTGGTTCTGTGCTGATGGCTTGGAACCTGGAGCCTGCTTTGGATTCTGTGTGTGTCCCTCTCCCTGCCCCTGCCCAGCTCATGCTCTGTCTCTCTCTTTCAAAAATAAACATTAAAAGAATATGCTTTCCAAGTGTAAAAACCAACAAAGATCAGAATGATAAATAACAGGTGCAGTACGTTCTTTTTTGTCTTTATATTATTCATATCAAGGTATAGAAACAGACTTACCCCATCCCATGACTCCATGTTTATCAGATCACCTAAACTCCTCTCCCTCTGAGTCATGCTGTAGGAGGTACATCTCTAGTTTCAAAAGCGTCAAAGATATGTGCATACCAGGTTTTTCAGACATAGGCCTGCTTTATAGAATACAGTTTATTATGATTTTTATAAATATTTTTAGTTAGTGTTTGAAACCAAGACAGATATCATATTTGCTTCAGTCATTTCATGGCATGGTGTGCCACCTAAGCCCAAACTTTATATAATAGTAATCAGTAAACCTCTAAGTCCTGTAATATTCATAGATTAGTATCATTTTTCAAAAATGACAGGGCCTTAACCAAGCTTAAACAATTTTCCTTTCTTAACTGACCTTCTTGCATGTGACTATGTAAAACCAGTTTTTTTAATGTTTATTTATTTTTGAGAGAGAGATTGACGGGGGTGGGGAGGGGCAGAGAGTGGGAGACACAGAATCCAAAGCAGGCTCTAGGCTCCAAGCTGTCAGCGCAGAGCCCAAAGTGGGGCTCAAACTCACAAACTGCAAGATCATGACCCCAGCCAAAGTCAGACGGCCAGCATACTCAGCCATCTGGGTGTCCCCAGTCTGATCAAATATCATCACAAACTATGACTATAAGTCAGTTTTTGGTGATCTTAAATATGACAAGATAGCCATCTTGTGATCAAATAAGGGGCCTTTTCAGGGGTCTCCAAGACCACCCAGATTAGGTGATTCACTAGGAGGACTCATATAATTGTACTTATGGCTGTGATTTAGTACAGTCTAAATTTACGAAGCAAAGTCAGTCAAGGGAAAGGCAAATGGGACAAAGCCCAGAAAAACCAGGTGCAAGCTTCCAAAAGTCCTCTCCCATTGGAGCCACAGGATGCACTTAATTCCTGAAGCCGTGAGCTGTGACCACACGTGTGAAATACTGTCTGCCAGGAAAGTTCAGCGCTTGGCACTCAGGACTTTTACTGGGGCCTGGTCATGGAGGCACCCTCTGCCTAGCACATTCCAAAATTCCAGATTTGTAGAAGGAAAACAGGTGTTCGGCATAAACCATATTTTTATACAGTTTAGACACAATTTAGGCATATTCTTAACGAGTCTGGGAATGGTGGGAACCCTTTCAAAATCCAAGTTCCCAGATGCCAGGCAGGGGCCAACCTTGTAAGCAGATCTTTCAAAGGATGGAGGCGGGCCTACTATGTTACTGCTTTTCTGCACAAGGACAAACCATCCATTTTGCTGACAATTTTCAAAGTAGCAGAAGTCTCCATTTTTATCAAAGAAAGACATACATTGATAACAGAAAACACCCTTAAATCCTAGTTTCCTGGAAACATGGGTTACTGCAGAAGACATACACCCAAATTCATATAATTATTTTTCATTCTTGTTATTATGATGTGAAATTATTATTACAAATGTTTCACAAATCCCATTAACATTTAAGCAGTTTTTAAATAGTAATCCCTGTGCCCAACATGCAGCCTGAACTCATGACCCCAAGATCAACAGTCACACGCTCCACTAATTGAGCCAGCCAAGGGCCCCAGGACTTAACAGTTTTTGAAAAGCTGAAGTATAAACAAAGGATGAAGATGAAAGTATTCTTTTCTCTGAAGTTTTTTGGTTTTTGTTTTCAAAACAAAACATTGTTTTCAATGCCATGAGAAATGACTCGTGCCTTCTAGTCTGTGATATTTCTAGCAGAGAGTATAGGTTTCCCAACTCTCTCTCCTAAATGAGAAAGTGAGGTTGTAATTCAGTATATCCACTGTCAATCATCTTGGAAAACAGAGGAAGAAATCCAAAGAATTGCACACCCAAAGAGTTTGATTCTGAATGAGACTCTCGTTGTCTGCACCTGCCTAAAAAAGGAGACACTTCACTATTTGAGATTTTTTTAATGTTTATTTTTGAGAGAGTGCATGCATGCAAGCCAGGGAGGAGCAGAGAGAGAGGGAGACAGAGGATCTGAAGCAGGCTCTGCACTCACAGCAGACATCCTGATGCAGGGCTCGAACTCATGAGTCACGAATTATACTCATGAACCATAAGATCATGACCTAAACCGAAGTTGAAGGCTTAACCTACTGAGTCACCCAGGTGCCCCTGGGAATTTGATAAGAAATGAACGAACAAACCTTGTCAGCAGAGGGATGATAAACCAGCATTTATAATATATAATAGTTAATTTAATATTATCTTCTGGATCCTTAAAGATGCGTTATGTTTTGCCTTTTTAATAAATATGAGCAGTGTTTCAGCTGCAAAAATATATACATATATATGTATGTTATCTTGAATCATAATTAAAAGGGACTTAGTTTACCCTCTGCTTATAAAGCAGCACCAATACATTAATTTAGGGTTTGACAAGGAGAAGAAGGTCTCCCTGATTTTCTGTTTGGTCAACAATTCCTCCTAACATGGTATCATCAGAGGAGAAACATAAAGCTGTGAGTTAACTCAGAATTCTAACCATTGGGTAGCATTCTGAAGTTTGCCCTCTTTTTTTTTTTTTTTTTAAATATTTTTATTTATTTCTAGGAGAGAGAGACAGCATGAGCAAGGGAGGGTCAGAGAGAGAGGGAGTCACAGACTCTGAAACAGGCTCCAGGCTCTGAGCTGGCAGTCAGCACAGAGCCCGACGCGGGGCTCGAACCCACGAACCGCGAGATCATGACCTAAGCGAAAGTCGGACGCTTAACCGACTAAGCCACCCAGGCGCCCCTGAAGTTTGCCCTCTTGAGGGTAGAGGATTGTCATGTGGAAACATAATAGGTAATTTTTTTTATAACAAGTAAATTACTTAGTACTTCTGTCCTTTCCTCTTTTTTTTTCCCTCTTTTTATCTACATTGATGCTTTATTTGAACAGTTCTTCTGAGTTTAAGGGTTCTTTCTTGCATCAAGTGAGTGAGGACTCAAAGCAGGGAGTGGGGGAAAGGTACTTCTTAGTTTGAAAATCACAGACAGGGGTGCCTGGGTGGCTCCGTCAGTTAACCATCTGACTGGCTCAGGTCATGATCTCATGGTTCATGAGTTCAAGCCCCACATCAGGCTCTGTGGTCAGCACCAAACACACTTCGGTCCCCACTTCGGTCCCCCTCTCTCCACCCTTCCCCTGCTTTCTCTTTCTCTATCTCTCAAAAATAAACATTAAAAATATTTTTAAAAGAAGAATAAAAGAATATAACATACAGCTTATCTTTCTAAAATTAAATTAGGAGGGAAAAAAAAAATGAAGAACCCACTGGTAGCAGGTAGAAGCAAGAGGCTTCTAGGGTCTGGCATTTGATGAGATAGATATTCAGTCACTGTGCATTTCCACTGCTTTTCCATGTCACTACGTATGGCAGAGACTTGGGATTTTTAATCCTGATGAGTAATGTTCTAAGTGTTTTTTTGAGGAAAAAGCCAGATTACCCATTCCAAGGATCTGAATGTTAAATGTTCTTTAAAGCTCGAGTATTAAATAGGATCCCATCGCCACCTAGTGGCCAACAGTGGAATCTACACTTGGAGCAAGAAGCGAGGGAATTTGTCGATTTGGGAATACTCCAATATTTTTAACAAAAAAGTTAGAGGAAAAGTTAGGCATACAAAAACCCAAATAAATGTGGCCAAGTGTAGATGCTTTGGCAGCGACAGCGCTTCTGTGCTTTGGCTATGCCTTTAACAGCAGCTGTGAAAATATGCTAATCGTTGCTCTGTCACTAAACAAACCCCAATCACATTTTTACATAACTGAATATAAAGAAAACATATCAACAGAAGGAAACCCTTCAACATCAACTTTGGAAAGAAGGACTACATAACTAGAGAGTGCTAGTATCTGTAAAGTTAGTGTGATCATCGGAAAACATTTAGAGCAGTGCCCTCCAGTAGAACTTTCTGTTATGGTGGAAGTGTTCTGTGTCTGAGCTGTCCGATAAAGTAGCCACTAGCCATATGTACTCTTGAGCATTGAAAATGCTAACGGCTAGTGCAAACAAGGAGTTGGATTTTTCATTTAATTTTAAATTATTTAAATTTACATGATCATAGCCACATGTGACCAGTAACTACGATACTGGACTGGCCAAGTATTGGTTTACAATCTTTCTCTAAAAATATGCAGACTTGGGGCGCCTGGGTGACTTAGTCGGTTAAGCGTCCGACTTTCACTTGGGTCGTGATCTCGCGGTTCGTGGGTTCGAGCCCCGCGTCGGGCTCTGTGCTGACTGCCAGCTCAGAGCCTGGAGCCTATTTCAGAGTCTGTATCTCCCTCTCTCTCTGACCCTCCCCTGCTCACGCTGTCTCTCTCTCTCCTAGAAATAAATAAAAATATTTTAAAAATAAATAAATAAGTAAAAATAAAAATATGCAGACTCTCTCTTAGTACCAAGCTTTCAGTGAAGGCAGGACAACCTACAGGCAAAACTGCTAGAAAATTGAAAAAAGAGGGGCGCCTGGGGGGCTTAGTCTGTTAAGCGTCCGACTTTCGCTTAGGTCATGATCTCGCGGTTCGTGGGTTCGAGCTCCGCGTCGGGCTCTGTGCTGACTGCCAGCTCAGAGCCTGGAGCCTGTTTCAGTCTGTGACTCCCTCTCTCTCTGACCCTCCCCTGCTCACGCTGTCTCTCTCTCTCTCTCTCTCTCTCTCTCTCTCTCCTAGAAATAAATAGAAACATTTAAAAATTAAAAAAAAAGAAAAGAAAATTGAAAAAAGAAAGGAATTTGAGAAGCAAGGGAAGATGGAAATAAAGTGCCTGGTCACGTCACAGCTCATTAGGTTTGGAGATATCAGAATTCCAAAAACATAACAGACCCACTAGCAAGTTAAAAAAAAAATCACAAAGAGGTTAAGGGAGCATCAACAGTCCAATTCTACCACATACAGACGCTACAGACATAGAAATAATCTTGGCAAACCTTCAACTCATGTGGTTTAAAAGTGCTGGGAACCAAGCCAAAGGGAATCATGAAGACAAAGGGCTCATAAACTTTCCGAACACATTTCTCCTGGTACCTATGGAAAGGGGGCACTTCAACACACCTCCACTGATTCGTCCTGTGGGTTTAAAGAGCTTTGTCTTAAAGATCAAGCTAGATCCTCTGGTAGGACAGTACAAATAGCCCCGAGGTCTGTCCCTCCAGACCGGTTGCAAGGTTAAATCTGTCTGGAGACACCCTAGACTCTATTAAAATACTTTTGAACTAAGGAAAATACCCTAGAATTCTAGGAACCTTGGGATACCGGATCAGGAGCAACCTTTAATTAGGAAAACCTAATCTAGGGCTATTTTGAATATTGAGGCACGTGGAGGAGAAAGTATCTAAGATGATGGGTTGAAGTACTATTAAGGGAGATACAAGAAAACCCAAAAGATTTCAATGGTGACTTTACCCTTTCCTGGGTGTGTTATTTGAATTTACTAATGCAGTTCTGGAAATGCGAAAAGCTTTGGGGCGCCTGGGTGGCTCAGTTGGCTAGGCGTCCGACTTTGGCTCAGGTCAGATCTCATGGCTCATGGGTTCGAGCCCCGCATCAGGCTCTGTGCTGACAGCTCAGAGCCTGGAGCCTGTTTCAGATTCTGTGTCTTCCTCTTTCTCTGCCCCTCCCCCACACATGCTCTGTCTCTCTCTGTCTCAAAAACAAATAAACTATAAAAAATTTAAAAAAAAAAAAGAAATGGGAAAAGCTTTCACTTCGAACCTCTGGGATCACACTTTCCACCAAAAATATAGATATATATGTAAATATAAAAGTGTTAAGTCTCTAGGAGAATATTTAAAATATAAATCATGATAAAATAGTTGGAGAAACTGGAGATACCCATCCTACCAATACAACTCATTGACAGCTTATTCCAGACAGTCAGAAGGTAGGTGGATCTTGGGTTAACTGTGATTATAGCAATATTAGGAAGATTAGCTTATTCTTCTTTTTTTTAATTTTTATTTATTTCTGAGAGAGAGAGAGTGAGGCAGCATGAGCTGGGGAGGGTCAGAGAGAGAGGGAGACACAGAATCTGAAGCAGGGTCCAGGCTCTGAGCTAGCTGTCAGCACAGAGCCCGACGCGGGGCTTGAACCCACGAACCGTGAGATCATAACCTGAGCTGAAGTCAGAAGCCCAACCGACTGAGCCACCCAGGTGCCCCAAGATTAGCTAATTCTTAAGTAGTACTTACCAAGTGCCAGGGACTATTCTAAGTCCATATATTTAACTTATCTAGTTGTAAAAATAAATAAAATGTGTTTAGCACTGTACCTGACATCATTTCCTCAGTAAAGCATCTTGCTAAATCAGTCCCTGATTAGCATGCATGTACCCATCTGGCTGATGTATTCTTTTTAATACCAATAAATTATGTTCACCGCCAGCCATTTGCTTTCACTTGGCTGCCCCAGCAAGCCACACTGGCTATATTACCACAGTAAATTCTTCTACCCTGAAGCATAATCCAATAAAACAGAATTTAAACAGATGACCTAAATCCACCTCAAGTATTAAAGTTGTTCATTATACTAATGACATGTTAACCAGAGTTCACTTGGAAACAATTGTGCCCATGAGGAACTTTTTTTGAGGGGGAGAAAGGATATCTTTTATCTTGATTATGGTGGCAATTACACAAATAACGTTTGTCAAAACTCATAGAACAGGGGCACCTGGGTGGCTCAGGTGGGTGAGCGTCCAACTTCAGCTCAGGTCACGATCTCGTGGTTCATGAGTTTGAGTCCCACATTGGGCTCACTGCTGTCAGCACAGAGCCCGCCTCAGATCCTCTGTCCCCCTCTCTCTCTGCCCCTCCCCCACTTGTGCTGGCTTAACAACAACAACAAAAAATGTTTTTTTAAAAAATCATAAAACAATTTAGTTAAGAAGGATAACTTTTACTGTGCGTAAATTATATCTCAGTAATCCTGATTTTTAAAAAGCACTGCACCCAAAAACTGTCTTTCCCTGTTGATTTTATGATTAAAACTTGTGGGCAGAAAAATTCTTCCCAAGATCAGGCAAAAGCCTTTGTTTTGAAAGTCCCTACTCAAAAAAAAAAAAAAAAAAAGGAAAGAAACGAATTAATTGGTATATTTGAATTCCGAAAACTGCATATCCCACATCTGTATTAAACTTGGGTCTCTTCACCAAATTCATAAAAATGGATCCAAATTTAGATGAGTCCTTAAACAGCAAGATACCTTCAAGCTGTGCTCTCTAATACAGTAGCCACTAACCGCGTTGGCTATTTAGATTAATTAAAATTAAATAAAATTAAAAATAAAGTTCCTTAGCGGCACTAACCACATTTCAAGTGCTCAATAACCACATGGGGCTAGTGGCCACAGTATTGGATTGCACAGATGTAGATTGTTTCCAACATCACAGAAAGTTCTATTGGATAGTACTGCCTTAGGGGCCAGAAAGGTGTATAGATCACTGGAGTTTTGAGCAAGGAACACATAACTATATGGCATATATCTCTGAGAATTCAACTGGCTGGCACTGCAAACAAATTAAAATCAACTTGAATGGAAACATAGTGTAGCTACTCTACTGATGTTCCAGTAAGGCCAATGACCTCAGATGCTCAGAGGTAACTGATGGTGGAGACACGGAGGAAAGCGTGTTGCTGTGACATGGATACAAGCTCTAGGGGCCTCCAAACCAGCTTCCAAAGACTTTAAGAAATCCCCAGTGTGAAGTTTGCCAGCAAAACAAAATAGGCAGCCTATTTGTTTTTAAACTCCTGCTTAATAGCTTTGCCTAGAATCAGTAGGTAGATTTCATTGGAATGTCCTTCCCTCGAAGTAAAGGCAAAAAAATCTGTTTTTAAACTATTGATTCTTATGGAAATTATGATACTACTTTACTGGTAAAAGCCCCTGCAAACCCTCTGTTTAGAGACAATGGCATGACAGAGGATGCTAATTGTTCCCCAATATCCATAATCCCTGATTCCTTGATAGAACTTTCCATTTTAAGAGGGCACATGGACTTCAAGAATAAGTACCAGTTTCCCATCCTCCCCTCCAGTTAGGTACAGCCCCACACAAATTCTGTCCAGTAAACTGTAAGTGGAACTGCTGTGTGCAACTTCTAGAAAGTGGCCTTATCAAAAGGGAGAATGGGTCCTTCTTTGCCATTCCCCCTTTCTGCTGATTGGAATAAAAGCTGGAACTCAAGTGGCGCACCTGGGTGGCTCAGTCGGTTAAGCGTCCGACTTCGACTCAGGTCATGATTTCACGGTTTGTGGGTTCGAGCCCCGCGTCGGGCTCTGTGCTGACAGCCAGCTCAGAGCCTGGAGCCTGCTTCCGGTTCTGTGTCTCCCTCTCTCTCTGACCCTCCCCTACTCACTCTGCCTCTCTCTCTCAGAAATAAACAAAATATTAAAAAAAAAAAAAAAGCTGGAACTCAAGCAGTCACACTGGACCTGAGCGGGAAGAGTATGGTGAGGCTGGCAGAACAAGAGAGAAGGGCTCTGAATCCCTGACAATGTTAAAGACCATACTAGCCCTGGGGTTCTACATGAGAAAGAGATAAACGTTTATCTTGGTTAAGCCATTGCTGCTCTCAGGGTTTTCTGTTTCTCCCCACTCAACCTAATCCTAAGCAATAGACACAGCATCTCTGGTCCGCAGCCAAAACGTAACAAGACTAGACTCCCAGAAATATTAAATGGCGCTCTCACTGTGTGCATCCCCCTCAAGCATCAGATACAGTAAAATGATGGAATGGTTTCCTCCAGTCCTGGCAGAGGACTTTCACTGACAGCTTGCTCAGAAGCTGTTTATCTTCTTGGTAATCACGTCTTGTCCAACATCACACACCACCATGGTGCTTGTTAGTAAGGAGCGAATGAGATTCTGTGAGCCTCAGAAATGGCTTAGGAAAGGATATCAGATACCGCTGTGTATGCCGGTGGGCAGGCGTTGAGTGTGGAGCCATCCTTAATGATTTCAGACAGGACCTGCTATAGATTTATTGGTAGTAATAAATCAATATCACACTTCAGTGGCAGTTATGCTTTTCAATTTCCTGTGTCGCATCTTATTGCGCCGGATATGAGACTCAGTATCTTCAAAATACTTGCAATACCCTAAAGCTGCTCTTTAAAGACACAGCAGTGTGGTATTGGGCATCTCTACAGCTGAACGGTGTCAGATATTTCTAACACATCTTTTCTTAGTTGAGGAGTGTCGTGTTTGGCAGTGACATAAAGCAGAACAGCAGCTATAATCAAAAAACAAACGTGCTTATAGTTTAGCCAAGAAAATATGTAAGAGTTCACCCAGCGGTGCCATGCTTTGCTGATTTAACGGTTCACTTGGTCTAAAATTAACACTATTGTTCAGCTTTGCAAGTCCTGTCCGGGGAAGGAAGTTGGATATTGACTTCCCACATGCTGATTCAACTAATGTGTGGCAGACACTGTGGTTTGGCTGACCCCACACCACACTTGTCCTGACCCCTCGTTCCTTTTCCCAGACTTCCTTGCAATTAGGGATGGCTGTGTGACCCAAAAGCAGAAGTTTGCTAACCAGATAGATGTGGCTGTCACTATGACTTCTTTCTTCCACCTTGAATGGTGAAATGATAGCTAGAGATGGAGCAACCACTTTGGGGACACGAGGTGACAAGCATATGGAAGGAAAGGTAACGCTGTGAGATGGTGGAGTACAAAGATACAGTCCGGGGCCCGGCAGCATCGATCGACAGTGGTCAAACCAACACCAGCAGATGTCTTCCTCAGATTTCTTGTTATATGAGAAACATTAATTCCTACGTGCTTTTAGCCACTGCCATTTGGGTTTTCTGTGCCTGCTCTTGCAGGCATTTCTACTGGATGCAGCAGGTCCCAGGAGGCCCTTTCAGACCTAGGGTGTCTGATGGCCTTTCTCAGTCTGTCCCTTTGTTTATCTCTTACATACAAGTCTCTAAACAGAGGTTTGCAACCCAGGCTGCACTTTGCAAAAGTACCTTCGCCCAGGCCCCGTGCCGGATTAATTGAATTCACATCTCTGAGGGTGGGGACAAGGCATGAGTAATCTTTAAGAGTTCTTTTAGATTAGTGATTTTCCATTTTTCCCCCTGAGGATTCTCTTATACTCTTAAAAATTATTGAGAACCCCAGAAGGTTTTCCTTGTGTGTATATTATGTTATAGATATTTACAGTATTCAAAATGGAAACTGAAAAAAATAATATTTAAAAATATTTTTAGGGGCGCTTGGGTGGCTCAGTGGGTTAAGTGTCCAACTTTGGCTCAGGTTAGGATCTCATGGTTTGTGAGTTTGAGCCCTGTGTCGGGCTCTGCACTGACAGCACAGATTTTCTCTGCTTGGGATTCTTTCTCTCTCCCTCTCTCGCTGCCCCTCCCCCGCTTGTGCTTTCTCTCTCAAAATAAATAAACTTTAAAAAAGAAAAATAACTTTTAGGGGCGCCTGGATGGTTCAGTCAGTTAAGCGTCAGACTTCAGCTCAGGTCATGATCTCACGGTTCATGGGTTCAAGCCCCGCGTCGGGCTCTGTGCTGACAGCCTGCTTGAGATTCTCTCTCTCTCCCTCTCTCTCTGCCCCTGCCCCGCTTGTTCTCTCTCCCTTCTCTCAAAAAAGAAATAAACTTTTTAAAAAAATCATTAAAAAAAAAGAAATTTCCTCTGGGGCTTAAGCTGTTCTGAATCAGATTTTACGTTGGGAACAAAAAGAAACCTTAGAAGTACGAGGTCTTGACAGCACTAAGATCAGAAGTTGAAAGCGGAGGTGGAGCACTGTGCCCCAGACACCAGTGTATCAGCAGTAACCAAGGCACAGAGTTTGAACCGAGGCAGTGTGGCCAGTTCCCCTTCCTTGTCACTAAAGGGGAGATTATTCCCTTGTAGAACAAGTGCTAGCCCTCTTTACAGATGGGAAACTGATGCTCATAGTAAATAAGCACCCCAGTTAGAAGCAAAACACCACTGGGAAACTAAAAGCGGGAAGAGCCCTCGTTAGGAATGCAGAGAGGGGCACCTGGTGGCTCAGTTGGTTAAGCGTCCGACTTCAGCTCTGGTCATGATCTCACAGTTTGTGAGTTTGAGCCCTGCATTGGGTTTGCTGTTATGGGCACAAAGCTTGCTTTGGATTCTCTGCACCGGCTCCCACCCGCCCCTTCCCTGCTTATGCTCTCTCACTCAAGATTTTTTTTAAAAAAAGGAATGCCGAGAGATCTCCTGCCGGCTAGCATCAGCACCACCCTCAGCCCTAAGTTGGTTCAACTCTACCCAGCGTGGGCCATCTGCCGCTGCAGACTTTTCTGTCTTACTCCCTCTGTCACCAGGGCTCCAGTTAAAAGTACGGTGCTATTTCCCATCCTCTGTCCAACCCTGATACGTCTGAAGCCTGTTTTTTAGTTTGTAATTTTTATTTATTTGTTTTTATAGATTGTCAATTCTGAAAAGTAGGGAAAGTATGGAGGTATTAATGAAAAGACGGGGAAGTTGCAGAGCGATAAGAAATCTCTACCAGCAGGTACAGGTGTACGTGAGTTAGTGAGACCTTACCCACCACGTGACCTGCCAACATAGCCCAGGCCGTGCGGAGACATGAACACACCTAGTTCATGGGATTCACAAGGCCTTCGGTGCAGAAGTAAGATGTTACCGATAGAGAAGCCAGAGCAAAGTAAACAAATGGATTGTCACAGCCCGTCACCTGACGGAAGGCGGTGTGGTGGGCTGGCTCTCACTGAGGCTTGTTCTACCGTCTTGGTTGCGTGAGGATAGCTCTACAGGAGGCGTCCCTGAAGAACCCAAGTAACGTCATTTTGAGATTAAGGCCTCCTTTAAGAGCAACCTCGGGCTACATGTAGCCCCTGTTCCAGAAAAAGCCTCAGATTGTTCAAGGCTAAAGCCACCCTCGGACCGCTCTCAGATCAGCTCAACATTTCTGTGGTCTGAGTCAAGGCTGGGAACTGCAGACAAATTAACCAATTACTCACCACTTGCCTAAACCTCACGTAGGCCCTTTGAGCTCACCTCATAATTAGTCATTTTCAAAAGATATTCAAAGGTCATGATTGGGTCCCCGCCAAAAGTAACGGACACCTCACAGATACTGAATAGTCAAAACTATTACCTTGGATGCTGTACAATTGTAATTGGAGCTTATGTAATGATGTCTCACGTACAACGTGTGCACTGTAACACCCCTGTCCCTTACCCCATAAAAACCCTGCTCACTATTGTTCGGGGCTTCACCTTGCTGCCACTACATCGGTAGGTGTGTGAGCCCCTGCTCGAGCTTGTAATAAAGACCCTTATGTACTTGCATCGGTGTCGGCTCCTTGGTGGTCTCTGGGGACTCGCGAATCGGGCACAACATCCCTATAGATGTCCCTGGTTTTCTTTCAAGGACCAGGGGGCAGGCCTTCCCTACTGAGATGGCAGTCACCTAGCAGTGCCAGCTCCCATGACACTACCCTGAAGGTGAGCAGGAAAAAAATAGTAAAAGAAAACCAATCTGCTTGAGCAGATTTGGGCTGGGAAATGTGATCATGACCTCTGAACTGCATAGCTGGTTAGGAAAAAATTAGGATGTGGCCCTACCACTCCCTGCTGACCACACCAAACTTGCAGGAATCGGGGCCACATAGTCACAAAACTGGGTGTCCACCCCCTACCGAG
This sequence comes from Hyaena hyaena, assembly GCF_003009895.1. Classification (NCBI taxonomy): domain Eukaryota; kingdom Metazoa; phylum Chordata; class Mammalia; order Carnivora; family Hyaenidae; genus Hyaena; species Hyaena hyaena. Next base: position 1,905,069 of record NW_024080832.1, on the reverse strand, counting down.
GCAATTACAGCCTTCTTTTGACCCACTCCCTTCCTTACTGGTCTCTACTCCTACCTATCCTGATCCATGTAGAAACTACAAATCCCAGCATGCAACACAACCAAGGAGGGGGAAGCCTTCTGGGATATTAGTGCTCTCAGGTGCAGTGATCTAAGTGGTCCAAATTTTACAAGTTGTTTTTTTGGCCATAAGTTAGGATGCCGAAAATATCAGCCCAAGGCTAAGAAGTAGCTCCAAGGGTTGTGACAGCCTAGAGTATCCATCCCCACAGCCTTCCCACTAACTCTCACTACACCCTGTGGTTGGCTGTGTGCCTGTGTCCAGGCCCTTCGCAGCCTCATCCAGCCTGGGTGGGGCCTCGCTAATGCACAAATCTGTCATATCATTTATCTGTCCAAACATCATCCGTGACTCCTTTCTCCCTATTGGGTTCAAGTTAGACTTGTTTGAGGGGCAGTCAAGAATTTCAGAACCCAGCCCTTCCTGCAAGAGTTCGTCTTCTGATCCAATCAAACCCAAAGTAGCTCCCCAGAGTCTCTGCCTCTCTCTTCTTTATCTACTCCCCACCCCACCCAGAAGCCTCCCCAGCCCACAAGCCACTGAGCCAGCACCTGCACTTTTAGATACCAGGGTACCTGGGCTACCCACACCCAGCCCCTCCCCCAAACTCCCACCTCTGGAGCCCAGCCCTGCAACTCTTCCCACTTTTCCTTGGCTTGCCCCCGGGGGAGGCGGGAGTCCTGCTGCCAGGAGAGGGGTGGTCCTGGCATCCTCCGCTGCAACTTGGCAGAGAATCACTGGTAAAACGGTTGTCCGGGGTTGGTTAGCATTCTAGCTAAATAGGCTTTTGTGGATTGGCCTGGAAACCAACTGCCGTGTATAAATGTTATTTGAGTGAATGTATAGCATTGTTTCATGGAGAAAAGCCCTCTAAGCTCAGAGCATCTGACCCAAAGTGACCTTTGGGAACACTCCCCTTTGGGGTCTGGGGGTAACCTCTGTGGGTTTTGGCTCCAATTGCAGAGAAAGTACGGGGAAGCCTCAGCGCTGGCCCAGCTTAGCTGAGGGTGGGTACGGGCAAGATCTATTTCGGTCTGCTCTTCCTAGGAGGTCTAGGAGGAAGCTTCCAGAAGGGGGTCGTCTGAAGCCTTCAGGACTTGGAGATTGAGACTGAGGGAGGGCAAGTGATCCCAAAAACCCATCCACCGCCTCACCCTGTAAAGATAGAATCAGGGGGCTTCCACTTGGCCTCTTGGGTTAGGGAAATGAGGAGCAATTGGTGGGTGAGGAAGAAAGGGACAGCGTGTTAGGAAGGTATTACTCCGCTTGCCCTTCAAGCTGCCGGAGGTCTTGGCGGCAGCACCAGGGGGCAGCAGAGGCGGAGAGATGCCCCCAGGGGTTTTTCACCTGCAAACAGTTTTCCTGCCCAGGGCCTCTGCCAGGCTGGACTTCTAGGCCCCATAGGAGAGCTTCCTTGGATGGAGAATGAGCTAGCTCCACCACTCCAGGGTTTCAAAGAGCTGGATTCTGTCCTTGGGGGATGGGGATGATCAAGCTGTGCAGTCCAGGATCCTCCAGGAGGGGTGGGGGGCTGCCTACTTGGACTTTGGGTCCCTCTCAGGCCTGCCCCAGGGCTCTGCCACCAGCGGGACACGCGTGCACATGCTCAGACGCCTGCAGCCAGCCGGGCGTCAAGCGAGGAAGGGGTGTCCCAATTGGGATGAGGCCCTGGAATAAGTTTTATTCTACTGCCAGGACGGGCAGGAGCCAGGAGATGCTGTGTGAGGATGAGCAGCCCCGGGAGAGGTGGGGAGGCGAGCCAGCGCTGCCTGGCTGAGCGGCTGCCCTGGACTGAAGGGACTTACCCAGACACCTGACCCGGAGGGCACAGAGCTGCTGAATAAGCCCTAAGAGGGGCCTCTGGGGAAGGGGGGAGCGGGGCCAGCACAGCATGCGATGAGACTAGGACTGTGCACCTTGACCCAGAGAGAAGCCTGGAATGACGACGCAGGCGGGAAGGCACGCAGGTAGGGGTAGGACATGGCAAACTTGAGGGATGAGGTGACCAGAGGTCCAGGGGCAGGAAATGCTGTCTTGGAAGTGGGCCCCCGTGTCCTCATTTGCAATGAGTTTGGGCCAGACATTCTAAGGCCCCCTTCCAGCCCTGAGGTCCTAACAATGGGGAATTGGGGTACCGGGGAGGTTGTGCTGGACCTGGAAACAACCCAGCACCTCTGTGGGACAGAACCCTGGGGTCCCACCTGATGTCACCGGGAGATCAGTTTGGGAGTCCACCCTTGTCACCCAGGTTTTATGAACTCTTTCTGGGCCCTGACACTGCAAAAGGACAGGCCCTCTGGGGATAGGGATTAAGACTTCCATTTCTGGTAACGGCTCAGCAGGCAAAGAGGGGTATTGGATGGGGGCCCGGGTGGGGATTGAAATAACAACACAAGCACCACACACATACACCCAGGAGGGGACAATCACATTATTTAACCATTGGTCAGAAAGGACACTGGGCATTGGGCTAGACAAGGTCCTGGGAGTCAGTCACTTCCATCCATATGCCACACGTTAACCCTTCCATTGCGGGATCAGGGAAGGTGGGCGGGTGCTCAGGGGTGGGACCAGGGTGACGGGGGGGGGGGGGG